>NW_020884885.1:7638769-7741694 GCF_003945725.1 Corapipo altera | reverse complement strand
GTTGGTCACTGACTGTAGTGCTCAGTTGCCTTTCAGCCTTTTGACAGAACCACGGAATCCCAGGATGGGTCAGGTTGGAAGGGACCACAGCGCTGCTCTAACCTCCCTGCTCAAGCAGGGTCATCCCAGAGCGCATTGCACAGGATTGTGTCCAGGATTGTGTCCAGACGGTTCCTGAATATCCCCAGTGAGGGAGACTCGGCACCCTCTCTGGGCAACCTGTTCCAGTGCTCAGTCACCTGCACAGTAAAGAAATCCTTCCTCATGGTCAGGTCAAACTCCCTGTGGTTCAGTTTCTGCCCATTGCCAATTGTCCTACTGCTCGGCACCACTGAGCAGAGCCTGGCTCTGTCATGTGACACCCTCCCTGCAGACACTGACAGACATTGGTGAGATGAATAGAGCTGAGACATTGGTGAGATGAATTCTCTGAACGCGAGAACAAGGCACAAATTCTTACAGGGGCTTGGACTGGACCAGGTAGGCCCACAGTTGAGGAAACTCACCACAAGTGCCCTGATGCTTTAGGAAATGAAGCACTTTTCCACTGCTCTTTTTTATCTCTTCAGAAAACTAGAATACTGTGGCAAAATTACAGCCAGAAACAAGTTTTATCCCTTATGAACACTGAAAGCACTTAAATCTATAGAAATTAAGATAGACCTTCATGTCTGCCAACAGCCAGGCTTAACCACAGTGTCAGGGGAATGGGACTGTGACTACCTTATAAAAAGTCGATGTGAAAACTCCAATTTTTTTAAATGCTGGGCAGAAACATCTCCATGAGCCAAGAGTGACCATGATTCTAACCTTATGATCAGACATATTTTAACTACCTGAGTGCTTCTTTGATGCTGTCCTTCCAGACTGCAGTTCATCAGCCGGTGGAGCTCTGCTTTGCACTCCCTAAAGGAACAGGAATTATATTAAAGTCAAAATTAGTTCAGGAATAACAGTGACTGCTGAGAAATGTGGTGTCAAATTCTCCATTTCACTGAAAACAGCTGTTACCCTACCAGCACCATCTGCCACTTAATATTGTCGTTCCCAATTTATATTGGTTTGGGATGCAAGAAGCACTTTGAAATATTTACTCAAGTTTCTTGCAGTTAAACCTCACAAGCACAAGTTTCTAATCTTTTGTCTGTGGAACACATTGCTACCAAAGGTCTGGCTGACCAAAGTGGGAAGTTTAATTTGTCCTTTGGCACCTTGTTGCTTTTTGTGCTTCTGGGACATTGAAGGTCATGTAGGGCTGCTCCAAAATCTATTGAAATCAATGGATTGTGCCTCTGGTTGAACAAAAATGTGAAATCAAGATTTTAATTTTTGCACTGTTCATCTTCAGGCTGGACAAAAGATTACCACTGATTCTACAAAAGGGTTTGGCAGATGCAGTGGTGTGGATAGAAGGCCTCTCTCTCACGGTTCGAGGCTTTGCTGGGGCTGAACTTAGAAATTATTCCCTGTGGAACCCATGAACACAGCTGAGTTCTCCTGCCTGGACAGTGAGGCAGGGAGGCCTTGGCAATGGTTGCTGAAGCCAGCCTGTACCTTTCTGTCACACTTCTCATGGAAATGGGCAGCACTGAACTCTGCAAAACTAACACGTGTTACTTGAGCTATATCTCACCTAAAACTACTCTGAGGGTTAAACAGACAGAACTGGTCAGCACTCACTGACAGTATTCCTATCCTGAGTGTGGGGTGGCGTTCAAGCCCAACAGCCATACGCGTTTTTCCTCCCTGGTTTTTCTCACACAGGCTGCACAGCTTCTGTGGCCACACACAGTGTCTCTTAGCATGCAGGTGAAATGAGGAAATAATCTTTTTTGCCAGAAAGACATAATATATACTCAGAATATATTCAGTTTTAATTACCACAAGACAGGAATGCTTCCCATCAAAACTCCCCAGAGTTTTATGTCTCTTTTCTTCATTCCATTAATTATTTACCTTCAGTTTTAATAATACAGTTAAAGGCACTATATATAGCTTATGCTCTATCAATAAATCATGCTCGTGTGTCTTCATATTTATCCTATAAATTATAAGTACCAACACACTTGCATGGATCTGCTAAGCAATTCTGGCAAAGAAATTCCCACCAGAGCATCGCTAAGAGCCTTTGGAGGTGAACTCAAACATTTCTCACTCAGCAAGAGCTTTTTTATGACATTTTAAAAGACTGTCAGTCTTCTCACAAGCCCTAAAAATCTCCTTCATCCTCTTTTTCCCTAGCTCGCCACAGGCAAAAAGTTTCACGTGACTTTCTGGAACACGATTTTGGTCTTCCACAGCATGAGAAGCATGAGAACCTAGAGCCAAATACTTTCTCAGTGGATTATAACAGGGAAGAGGTCAAAACAACAAAGACAATATGGCAGTGGCCTTGGTATGATTAAAAAGCATAAATCTCTAAACATAACAGTATTATCTATGTTGCAGAGATTATAAATATTAGGATAAGTTGTATAAAAAGCAGGTGACCACAGAAGAAAATAATCCTGGTGCTTTGTTGCCAGAAGACAGAAACTGAAGTTGAGAATGGAACAGCTGGAGAGCAGGGTAGTGGGCAGCATGCAGGTCTGTTGGGGAAAGGAAAACAAAGGATCATAAGGGATTGGTCCAAGATACAAGCCTTACTTGTGTTCCTTTTTGTTAAAGAAATTTTTGGCACTAAGCTCTTCTCCATCAGATAGATTTATTGGCACAGATCAATCCCTGTATCTGGTAGCTCGATCTAGGTACCTCAAAAAGGGACCCCATGGCAATTATACCCTTACAATCTAGACTCCTCATCCCTCACATAACAGTCTGGACCAATAACAACATTATAGTTTGGGGTCTTCTTTCTCTTCATTAGTTTACTGTTTTGTTACCAAGTGATTGCCATGTGGTCATCTTCAAATCCTCTTAAGTGGATTTTGGTGTGGGTTTTGGTCAGTTCTTTAGCCTATGTTGTAACATGATTGTTACAGTTCATATACCATGATCTGTGGGCTGTCCACTCTAATTATTAATTTTGTAATCCATGTAAAAAAGAGTTGAGTCTGGTAGGACACAACGTTCAGCAATAAGTTGTCACCTCTGCTAAAGGTTTAACTCTGCAGAGAACTACATGTTGATCTCAGAAGGAATGGCAGTATATCATACCTCAAAGCAGTGGATACACTGCACAATAACACTGTCTGCAGGAATCCACCTGGAAGAGTGAGAGCCCAGAGCAAGCAGAGAAGGGACCTACACACAGCGGTGTCATGAACAGCACATCATGACTGTCTGTGGTAGTAAAGAAACTATTCTTAAAGAAATGTGCATACATGAGAGCAAAATTGCATTGTGACCAATCAATGGCAGCTTTCTTGCTAGTGGGAAAACAGGACAGTTGAGCAGAGATGATGTATGTGTCCAGATATCCTCAAAGATCCACCCACAAAGCCTTGAGTGAATTTTTCTGCAGTTCTTATGTACTTTTGGGGTCGAACCCCGGCACTCTGAGGCAGCAAGACCTCACTGAGTAATGGCTGCTGGGCATCTCTGGGACTAGGTGAAGCAGAGATATTTTAAATCAAACCTCTACTTGTTCACCAATAAAAAGCACACATCCATGCTCAATGTGATTTGATTTAACTGTGTAAAGAAGGGGGAAGGATTGTGTATTTTAAAAGCCAAAAACAGCAGAGTATTTACTGATCTCTAGTAATGCATCTGCTGAGCATTATGTTGGCTTGTGACAGTTAGCACTTCCTCTTTCTAGTTTGTTTCATCAGTTGTTTCTATAGAAATGCCATTTTTGTCAGATTAGATGAAAATATCCTGAAATAACGCACGTCTTCACCAAATAAAGATATTTCTTGCTCAGTCTATATACTATACCCCTATCACACTGGGTTTTCCTCCCCTCATTACAACATATAAAATAAAACCCAGTTAAAAGTGAGTCGCTGTACAGCTGGGACTCCAGAGAATAGACTGCTGTGGAAATTAGAATGGGCAGTCAAGCAAATGTATTTCTCAAATCAGGTTCCTTAGACACTGCCTTTGAAGGGTATTGCAGGTGAAAATCTGTGTTTGCACAGATGGTAAATGTGTTGTCATTGACAGTCACTGCTTCACAGAAGGCTTAAATGAAAGTGGTCTCTGAGCTGACCCTGCCTGACAGTCCCCTCTACCCCTGCTATCACTGAGGAAAGCAATATTTCTGAAATCCAGCTTCTCTGGGCTGAGGACAGTGTCTCCCATGGCTGCTGCTGTGGGATCTATCTGACAAAATCTGAGTGACATAGTTGATGCATTCAAATCTACTGTCATAGATTTTAAAGGAAGCCTGTCAAAGTGCCTAAGCCTGAGATTTCATGCAATTTGAGACAGTTTAAAGCACTGGATATGCTCAGATGATTATCCTCCATGGCAAATATCCCGAAGAACTGACTGTTTTGTTGGCATTCAGGATTTCTTCCTTTCTTCTTTTCAGATTATTTACTGTTGTGTTATGGGGAAAATCTTATACTTTTGCACCTCAACAGGATGAGAGTGGATGTGTATGTGCTTTATCCAAAACCCATCTGTACCAGCCAGAAAATATACTGAAAGGAGGGCCATGGGAAACTCCCCTCTCCAAGGCTTCAACTCTCACACCATGGGAATGGAAAGCATGACCTCTGCAATGCTCTTGCTTTAGGGAGCTCAACATGGACCCAGAACTACTGGAATTAGTACACAGGAGGGCTGCGAAGGTGGTCAGAGGGCTGGAGCACTTCTCCTAGGAAGACAGGCTGCGAGAGTTGGGGTTGTTCAGTCTGGCAAATGGAAGGCTCTGAGAAGACCTTCTAGCAGCCTTCCAGTACCTGAACAGGGCCTACAAGAGAGTTGAAGAAGACTTCTACAAGGGCAGGTAGTGATGGGACAAGAGGAAATGGCTTTAAACTGACAGGAGGTATGTTTAGATTAGATGGTAGGAAGAAATAATTCACTATAAGAGTGGTGCGTGAACAGGTTGCCGAGAGAAGATGTGGATGCCCCGTCCCTGAAAGTGTTCGAGGCCAGGTTGGATGAGTCTTTGAGCAACCTGGTCTAGTGGAAGGTGTCCCTGCCTGTGGCAGGGAGGTTGGACTAGGTTATCTTTAAGGTCCCTTCCAGCCCAAAGCATTCTACGATTCTATGAATATTCAGTGTAGATGCATGCACAGCAGCTGGCTCCTACTGCCAGTGGACCCAAGCCTGAAATACTTAACTCTAAATAGCTGTGCTGATGCAGCTAGATCTGCCAAGAGTTTTTAACAGTGATGATCATGATGTCCTGATGATTTAAGTGATCTGGCAGAACTAACTGCTGTCACAAAGAGTTGAGTTTTCACCTTCATATTTGGAAACGTAAAGGGCTGTAATGAGTAACTGTGCCTCATCTTCATCAATACTTGTCCATGAGTCTTTATGAGGCCAGAGCTGGTTTCCTTTATCCTTGGGAGTGACATGAAAAGATGTGGGTTCCCAGAGGAGCATCCAGGTGGTGTGCATTTCTGCTTCTCAAGTAGCAACACACTGCTTCACCCAGCTTTCTGGTAGGGAGAGACAAGCAGCCTAATGAGAAACTACTGTCTAAAAGAACAGCCCAGCAAAGTGGAAGAGACACCTGGAAGAGAGGTATTCTAAGGAAACTACCAGAACTCTATTGTTATCAGATGAGATATCTAATGCCTAGGTGTGGCACTGGCACATAGTGCTGGGTCACTTTTGAACGCTGTTGCCACCACATAAACAGAAGAAATTACTGTACCAGTCTTCCACAAGATAGGAACTTGCACCCTGTATTTCCAGAGGCTCGGTGCTTGTGAGGTTTGGTGTATGCATGGCACCAAGACAGGACTGTTCCCTCACTGGTAGTATTTTGTGATGGAAGTGAAGTCATGAGAAACCTTTACCTGTACACTCTTTTCTACCAGACTGACATGTAAGCATCTTTCTAGAGTACTCTCTTGTGCTTATGATTTGCCTGACAACAAGCTCTCGTCAGTGTTGTGGGGTTTTTTTAATTTGTTTTCAGACACATTTATAGTTACTGTGCTCTCTCATGACAGTTGTCTACATCAGGAGCAAAGATGACACTGACCAGAGGAAAACTCACTGGCAGAGAACTACCCTTCTGTCAGTGGGAAGCGGTACCATTAGCAACACCAACATTTAAAAGCCCTTTTTTTTCAGCAGTACAGTTACAGGAGAAACAGCAGAGATCACTGGTTCTTGCTCAGTGTCACCATGTGAGAGCATTGATTGCTCAGGTGCACATGTGCACCTTTTCATTTTGGTTTGTCACTGAGGGCCATGCTTTTTAAAAGTCTGTTTGGCACTGGACAGCAGCTCTGAATCCTGGCAGGCTGCCTTCTGGAGACATACAGCAGCAGCAACTGCCCAGCTTTCTTCTCATGGCAAAATGTTGGGAACTCTCTAAATTATTGACTTGGCTCTAGAACGGCACTGCCCAGCTGGCTGTTCTGCATCAGAAGTCATGAGATATGGAGGTCAATGGATAGATTTTGACTTCTGAGTTCAAGTTGGGAAAGAAGTTGGCCAAGCCCCATGATAGTTAGATATTTCCTCATAAGGATGAAAGATATTTGCTTACCTTCCAGCCATGCATGTGATATTTTGGTGCTTGGAGCTATTGGTGATTTGCTTAGCCTAGGATTGCTCCTCTGGTCAGCCACTGTATCTAAGGACCTGTCTTTCCTATATAATGAAATATTGTGAACAGATTCTTGCATTGCTATTCCATTTGATTTACAAAGCCCCTCAGTGCTGTGGAGAGAGAATCTGGGGGCTCAAATCCCTCATGATTGTCCATAGCATCCCATTAAAATTGAGACGCCTTTACAGTATTTGTAAAAAGACTTTTGTCCTGATTTTCTCCAAAGCAGTTTGTGGACAAAACATGGCTAGCATTAGGCTGAGCTTCCAAGTCCCATCAAAAGCAGGGTACATCAACTCAGGCTTGGAAGGACATGAGCAGCCATCATCAGCCTCAGAGGATGATGGTGGACTATCATAGACGTGACCTTTTGCCTGCTGCCTATCTCTCCGAGCATCTGTCCGGTTTTGTGCAGCATACCTGTCATAGGAAATGTCAGCACTTGCAGAAGACAACACCCCAGTGCAGAGAGAAGGGTAGAGGCAGGTCTAGGTCCCTCATGTTGCCCATTGCCTCTCATGTCCTACGTGGGACTGAGATTATCTGTTCTGTCTCTATCAGTGGGGGTTGATGGCACAATAAAAAGAGAGGTTGGATTCTGCTCCAATACAGCAGAGGAACAGCCTTTGCTTATTCCTAAGTGCTTCTTGGGAATGACTCAAGATAATGCCGTAAGGGAAGATGAAGTTCTTGGTGATGGTGCTAGGGAAAGAAGTAGGAAAGGTTTCTCAGGACTTAAAGGTTGTAAAAGCTGGGAAATAAGTTGTGGGAAATGGTGATTTTTCAGGTATTGGAAATAGCACATCATAAAGAGTAAGATAAGAGAAAGAGAGAAATAGGAGACAGGTGCCAAATATGAAAGACACAGGGCAGAGAAACAGATGAGAGAACATTTCATTCTGAAAAGAAAGAGCAAATGTCAGTGCAAATTCTGGTATATCTGTGTGATGTGGCAGTATTATGAAGTATGAAGATTGGGAATAGGCATCAGTGCCCCAGGAAAGAGATGGAGACAAGGCAGGGATATCTAAGAGAACAGGAGGGAGACAATATGGACACAAAAAGCCTGGAGAGTAGAGATGGGCTGAGAAATACAATGAGCAGTGCCAGGAGATGACAACAGCAGAAGGTGACAATGAATGAGGAGCACTTCACCCCTCTAGAGATGGCCCTTGTCTTGGACCTCACATCTGTGTGGGTGTCACCCAGCCAGGTCGAATCCCCAGAGGTTTTGTACATCTGCTGTTAAAGTCTAGGCCTCTCAGGGCACCAAGCCTACTGTTTACACCAGGAGTGCCTCTGTGCCATTGTGGTACCAATCCCACATGGCTCGTTTCATGCCGGTAATTGGAAAGGCATCACACAACAACAGGCTGGTTGTTCATCCTCCTGCAGTCCTCAGAGCTACGATCATCAAGCTGAGAGCCAAAATGTCCTTCAAAATAAGGCAACCTTTGTCAGCACCAACAGATTAGAGTATGCAAAGACTTTACAGCCTAATAGACAGTATTGCCTTTGTCCTCTTTTCCTCCAAGAAGGCAGTAAACTACAAGCACTGGAGGATGTAATCCAAGTCCTAATAAATTATTGATATCTCCCTTCAGCTTTTTACTTACTAAAAGGATATCAAAGCTCATTTTGTGAATGGTCCCAACAGATTCTCTTTTGCTATATCCACAATTTGATTCACAAATATTGCACTAAGTGTTAATATTGAAGCAATGCAGTGTTCTCTCTTTACAGATAATAAGCAAAAGATAATAGACGTGTTTTGGATTACACAGATTCATAAATAGATACAATGAAGGAAATGCCACTTACTACTCCAGTAGACATTTGATTTTGTAATATAAAAAAGGCAGAACTCATTATTAACTAGGAATACACTTTTTTTTAATATTAAAAGCCTGATTGAAAGCCTGTTGAAATCATTGTACTTGCTCCTTACAGATAGTCTGCATAGTTCTTTGGCAGCACACACAAGTCATAGAACAGTGTGACTTAGTTTATATTTAGCAATAGTTCTTCTCTTCCAATATGCCTATTTGCACAAGTCAGCTAAAACTATCTGTATGGAAAATAGTCTTTCCATTACTGTCAGCTTTGGTGCAGTATGTGGCAGTTCCTTAACAGCATATATTAATTTATGCTATTTTTTGGAGCAGCACAGAAATAATTTGAAGCCCTCATACTGCAATTTTCCTGGTAGGAGTCTCCCCTGAACAAAATGCTTAATTTTTCTCTCTCAAGGCTCAGTTTTTCTCTCTGCAAGTTTTGGTGACCAGAAATGCTCAGGATCTTGATAGCTGTTTCATCTTAAAGACAGACACCAGGCTTCCAGGTATATCTTAAAAATGGTACCAGATCTTTGCAAATTTAGCTCAAATGCCATCTCCCACTACACAGCAAAAATTCTGCCTGCTGTCAGTGCAATGCCCCAGCCAAGCTCAGAGAAAGGATTGTCAACATTTTAACAATGGCAGGGCACTGATCTTAAAGTACACAAACTGCAGTTCCTGACTGCACCAGTTTCTTCTTGCTCTGAATAGAGGCGGCTACGCTATGCATGTTGTCTCTATTCCTTGCTATCTGTTTAGAAAGACTGAGTGACCAGGCACAAAGCCCAGAAGAGAGAGCTAATTTTTGCAGTATGGTATACATATTTTGCAAGCCAGCCTGCAAACTGCTTATCACGTTTTTTGTGCTATATACATAAATATTCATAATTAATCTGTGTTAGAGTAGAAAGCTCCTAACGAACAAAAATAGCCCCTTCAGGCATCTTATACCAGTGACACTGATCCTCTGCATTTCTGACATTAAAAAATGAGCTTCTTTGCATAGATTTTGCAGTACTCTCTGGAGTTCAAGCTTCCTTTTTTACCCTGTTCCTTCAAGTTGTGAAGACGACCTTGATAAGAGAGATTGATACCTTGAATCTGGAGCTGGAGAGGTGGAAATAAAAGCACCTGGTGAGAGATGACATTTCCAAAGCTTAAATCTCAGGGGTAGCAACCTTCATTTTCCGTTCTCCAGATCTCTTTCATCTCTAGGATTTTTTCCCATGTTTTGGCTTCAGGTACCAGCAGAATTCTGACAGTATTGCAGGTGGGAAGATGTATACGTGTGTGCCTTTCGGGTCAAAAGCCTAAATTCAACTGGGGGCTACGTATCCTCAGAGACAACATCATCTCTTATAGGTGGAAGGGCCAATTAGCCAGTCCTTGGGACTGCTTGCAGCTGTTAGCCAAGCAACAATCAGGACTGGTTCAGATTAAATAAATCCCACTTTATTCAACATCAAAAACAGAGTGTCTGCAGTAATGAAAATAAATTCATAACATTGTTCAGGCAGCCCCAAAGCCCAGTGGGTATTAGATGTATTTATTAGATAAAGGTGACCATTCGGACTTGGATGGCAGACAAATCTGACAGGCTGAGCTCCGACAGGTCTTTGTTTTCTGTCCTTGTCTGACGCAGCTTTTCAATTTGATGCTCTTATTCCTGGGCTGCTTGGCTTGCCGAGCTGACACCTTTCTGGTGCACAGCCTCTCCCTGCTGCCTGCAGAAATGGGGCCCCCAGCTTCAGAGAACTGTCAACCCTTTTCCTTACTGAACAGGGATGCTTCTTCACAGCTGTCTAGTGATACACCAAAGCACATTTTTCTCTGTCTCCCTTCATGTTGCCTTTAAATGTGGCTTTTTGACAGTCCCTACAGGTAGAAATTTGGCACAAATATAAAGTTCAGCCCTGATTTCTCAGTGCACAATTTTCTAGTTTGGCACATTTTCCCTCTAACTACAACACTTCATCATGCCCCAGCACCCGTTTCATAGCATATATAAGGTCACTGAAACCACCTAGACAAACGTTCACTAGCTGACCAAGCAGAACAGTTTAATATCTCTCTTCCCCTGTAGATCTTGGTGGGTAAGTCGTAGGCACTCCTTATGCATTCTCTATGGCTCCTTTCTGTGTCCCAGATGTGACCTACTCCCTGCCCTTCTGCTGACTGTCTTATCCTCCAGAGATCATTGCCCATTGTACCACCTACAGAAAGGAAATGGGGGATTTTAAATGTGCATTTTCATGTAGTTTATAAACCTGCATTGTATTGCCTTCCACAGTGCATCTGACAGCTCCTCTACAGGGCTGGGAGAAGTAAAAGCCAGACTACTCTGTACGTATGTATTGAGTGCAGCCAAAGAAATGCCATTCCTGTCATCAGGGGAGGACAAGGCACACATGTCTCTAACTACAGTGGTAGTAGCTGCACTGCAGTGTGAGCCAGAGACACGTGAGGCAAAGGGAGTTTGTCAATTGTCTTTTATGGACATCCTGCACCTCCAAAAATGGGTAGGTTTCTCCATCCAGCATCAGCCAAAACTTGTCCAATGCAATGAATATCCTAAAATTCAGATTTAGCAGACCCCAACTTCTAGAAAATCCCAGCTTTGTTTTTTTTTCTCTATGCATTCACACACCAAGCATTATTCTCTGCTCTACAGTCCTTCTAACCAAGCTCTTATACCGACTGAGTGCCTTGAAACCGGAGTGGAGTTTTCCAGAGCAGCATGCCTGAAAAAGCAGCAACCATGTTGTGGCAGGAGTTGAGGTAAGAATATTAAAGTGAAGGTTGATGCTTCAAGAGTGTTCAATTGCCTGTTTACAAGACTTTTATGAAGGATTTAAAAAATACGCTGCTCTAGGGCACAGAGAGAAACGGATCAAATGAGATGAGCTACATAAGAGTGTAATGAAAGATGAAGCAAACATGCCAAAGTAAGATGGTGCAGTACACCAGTCCTGATCAGCAGGAGCGAAGATCATGACTGGATGAGCTGAGTGCAAGGTGCAGGCAGGAGCAAGAAATGTTGAGACTGCAGGGAGTTTGCAGGAGGCTGCAACTGTAAGGGGAGACCTGTGCAGGAGGCAAATGAAACCACAGGAGAGGCTGAGGCCACAAGGAGGGTAGGAAGGTGCAGGAGCAGCTGGGTGCCTCCATTTCCTGTGCCAGCTACTCCTCCGGAAAAAGGAGGTGAAGGTGGGTAGCAGGGCCGCGGTGCTGGAGCAGCCCCGGGGCTCCGTCCCGGCAGCGCCGTCCTCTGCCCCCGGTGCGCGCGTCCAGGGGAGGAGAGAGTGGCATCCCCGAGCCGCGTCGGGCAAGTTTGTCCGGCTGCTCCGTGGGGGAGCGCTTCCCCAGGGCAGCCTGCCTCCTCCTCCGCCTTCTCCTTCTTCTGCTGCTGGGCCGCGTCCCGCCGCCAGCCCGGGCAAAATGCGGGTTCTGGGGAAAAGCGGGAAAAGTGGCTGGGACTCCGCCGCGGGCGCCGGGGGCGTTGAAGATGCGCTGGGAGGAGGTGGCCGGCGGCGGGGGCGCATCCCTGGGGAGGCGGAGCGCACCCGCGGAGGGGGCAGCAAGGCTATCCCCGAGAAGGAGACAGGAGGGGACAGCACGGGAAGGGTAGGGGTTCGGAGGTCGTCTCTCGGGAAGGGGGGGGCGCACGCCGGATCTCCCAGCCGCCCGCAGAGGCGCGTCAGGAGCCGCCGGGCTCTCGCCTGCCCACCTGGGGGGGCCGGGAGCGGCAGGGACACCCCCCACTCCGCCTCGTCTTTCTCTCCTCCCCTCCGCCGCCTCCCTCCGTCCCTCTCTGCCCGCCTGCCTGGGATGGTGGAGGGAGTCCGGAGCACCCGGCAGGGCGGCCCTGGGCGCGGGGGGCGGCTCGCCACGGCCACGGCCACGGTGCGGGGCGCGGCCGCGGGGGGCTCCGCCGTCCCGGGGTCCGGCAGCCCCCGCCGCCGCCACCACTGCCGGTGATGGCCAAGGATGTCCTCGGAGGGGGAAGCCGAGGCGGCTGCTGAGAGCGGGCCGGGCAGCACCCCCGCCCCGGGGCCCGCCGCCGCCGCCGTGCGGGAGGAGGTGAGCGGCGGCGGGGGCGTCCTCCCCGGGCCGGGCCGGGAGGGACCGGGAGGGGCAAAGGCAACCTCGCCGAGGGGCTGGGGTGCGGGGCGGTGGGGGCGTGGGGGAAACCGGGGAGCCGCGGCCGGGGGAAGGTGCCCCGACTGGGGGTGTTTGCGACGCGGGGGAGGACCGAGGAGCGTAGCCACAGCCCGCCCGGCTACCTGCAGCCGCGGTGCGGTGCAGGGCCGTGCCCCGCCGCGCCCTGCAGTGCCGGGGCCGCCGGCGGGACACCCGCGGCCGCGCCGAGCCCCCCGCGCCGGTGGGGCGACCGCAGCCCCGCGGTCGCTGGGTGCGGGGTTTTACCGACGGGCCCCTGCGCTCAGCCGTGCGCTGCTGCCGGGCTCGGGCGGCCGCTGAGCCACCGGCCCTGCACCGGAACGATGCACCGGGGGGGAGAGCGGGCCAGCCCAGTGGAAGTTTGGCTACATGAGCCCCGTGGCGTTTGGCCTAGGAGAGCCTACCGCTTGCTTCCCTGGGACCTGTGAAATGGTCGAGACGACTGCAGCTTTGCGAGGCACTAGTGGAAGTGGCCGGAGGGGTATACTGAGCGTAAGAAGGGGCTTGCAGCCTGGGGCTCTGTGGCTTTCAGGTGTTTTGGGGCTAAGGAGGAGGTCGTGTCTCTCCTTTTCCCTTGGGGCCTAGGCACTTCTGTTACCTAAACTGCAGCAGAAGGCAGTGGAGAAAATACAGCTTAGTATGTTTCTTCAAGTCATTTGTGAAGCCCTTACTTTGGCCTTGCATAGCATAGAGAGGGAATGATGGATGTGTCTGAGTGTTGACACAGAATCCTGAGCCACAAGGTATTGGCCAGACAGAACTGCAGGGCTGTGTGACAGTAGGTGACAATGTGTGCGCAGTCCTGCACACTCAGGACAGCAAGCTGCCCTGTTTTAGAAATGCCTGGGATTTTCTTTTATGCCTAATGTAGCCTTTGTTTCCAACAGTTTTGACAGGTCTGCCATTTACATTGTGTAATCCATGTGCAGATCATGGAAGTCAGTGAAATTTCTTTTTAATATAGAGTTTAAAACAAATGTACATGCTCCCAGGAATGCAGAGAACGGCCTTAAAGCTGGCAGAGAAGACTGAAAACAAAAGTGAAAGCAGCCCTGGAACACTGTGTTGTACAGTTAGTCTGCTTAAAGCTTTTGTTAACAGGTCCCATGGCTCATCAACAGTCTCATAATCCTATACTCAAAATCCAGGAGCCTCAACGAAGCCTATGTGACTGCAGTATACTTAGGCTAAAACCAAACAGCACCTTTCAAAACACCTTTACTTGAAAATTGACTTTACAGCTCAGGTTGAAAAACTGTCTTCCAAAGGTGAAAATTAGGGGTTTCTCCTGTTTGATTGCTTTTTAAACACCTGCAACACAGTCTTTCATGAAGAGCTGTGGCTGGATCCGGGATACAGCTGCTGTTCCAGTGGTAGAGCTCCCCAGTGTAATTACAACCCTGCAGAAGATCAATACATGGTTAATGCTGGAAGGGGTTTTTTGATTTATTTGGTCTAGGACCAGGAGCTACTGAAGGCTTTCCAATATATTAAGTCCACCATGAAAACATCTAAGCCATTTCTAGACACTAAAGCACTTGATCTCTCTGCTAAGCACATTATATCTTGCTTCACTCATCCTGTTTTCAGTTTTTCTTCTGTTCCAACACAAACATTTGCACATTTGAGTCTATATCTCAAATGCCTGTAACAGTGATATCTTAACACTGCAGTCCTACAGTTTTGGTCTTTTCCTCATGCTTTCCACATCACCATGTAAATAGCCTTTTTGGACCTGGACTCTTGCAGTTGCATGTAAGTGCCCAGTATTGGTATTAAATGGGTATTTCATGGGCTTCTCTGTTCAGCCTCGTCATTTATGGATTTCACTTAGATCAAATGCATGGACCTAAATGGTAACAATGACTGAAAATTGCCTTTGTTGGTGTCCTGGGGTGACAAATCAACGTGAGACATAACCCTGAGCTATTAACAGACAATGTGTCTGAAGTCTAAGTTTTTATTTTTGAAAGAAAGACAAGCCAAGGTGCAGCTGTGGAGCAGAAAGGAACACGTCAGTTCAGTTACCTGTCATGGCCCTCGTCCTCCTCTGCCAAGGACCACGTAGGTTTACTGCTAACTTAGCTGAATGTCAGAGCAAGCCCTCAGATTACCTGCCAGTATTCTGGTTCGAGTTTTTTCTATTGAGATATGGACTGCTCGAGCTGGATGACCTGGAATAGACGTGCTTTTGGTATTAGTGTAGAATTCTACCATCCCATGAACTCTTTTGAAAAGGAATCAATCCCCTTTCAGGGGGCGGAATATAGAGGATGCATTTTTCCAAATGTTTCAGTAGTTATTGCTGTAGATTAATTCTCTGGACATATTTGCCTTTATTTTCCTCTTTGAAATAGCAGAACCTGCTGCTATGCACTGCCCTGGTTAAGCAGTGATCTGGCTATTTTTCTTGATATTACTGTGGCAACCTCCACCTACATTGAAGATTTGATAGTGACTTTTCTGCATTTCTGCCAATTTACACCTCACTTGGGAAGTGGCCTTAAATATTTAAATTTTTAAATCTTAATTGGAAATGAAGGTGTTGGGTTTTTTTCAGGAAAGCAAAGCCAGTGAGTACAAACATAATTTATTTGCTTCCAAAGCCAAGTAATCACTGTAGAAAGCTGAAAGCAGCTGACATTTTGAAATATGTATTTGTCTTGTTTGTACTGGCAGAGTCAAACAGCAGTTGTCCATGCCTGGTTTTATCTTCTCTTCCATATTTAAGAACTTTAATTGAGCATGACATAATGTAACCAGTTAATCCATTTAAATAAAAGGGAAAACCTCATGGGTCAATGTTCGTGAAACCCATGGTCATCGGCTCTCTGACGGAGATGTTACAGAAGAGGGAGGCCACTTAAAACTGCCTCATTTGCCTTTTACTGCCGGTGGGAAATGCAACAGGAGCTTATTTTAAAAGTGCTGTTCATGGTCACAACAGCACCAAGGGGGTGTCACAAGTTAAGAAAACATACACAGTGCTTGTTTGCAGGCTACAGCTTTAGAGGCTGTCAGGTCAAAACATAGCTGGGACCTTTCCTCTTAAATGTGCCACTGAAGAGACACCCAGTTCTCCAGCTTTTTTATCCCTTTCCCCCAACACTTATTTAATTTGTCAAGGCTTATTTTATGGCATTGAAAACACCAGGCATAAAGCCCTTAATAACTTAGACCAGTTAGTTTTAAATTGTCCCTGTCTATGGGCTGAGTGGATGAGAGGTGGCAGAGGCAGCGAGGCAGACAGCCTTTTCCTATTTATCAGGCCTGCTGTCCGTGCCCCTTCCTCACCAGGAGATCTCCACAGTCTAATCAACTCTGCTCCCTTGCAGATCTGCAGGAGCCCATTGACACCCCTCTGCCTCTGTGGCACTGTCCTCTTCCTTGAGAGTCTTGTCATTCCCAAGACTTCTGTGCTCAAGAGAAACAAGCCCAGGTGCAGGAGATGGAGAGAAGAGAGGGCACAGGGTCTGCGATGGAAGTTAATGTTCCCCACCACCTTTTAAGTGAAAGTTCGGAGGGACCATTGTGTATCAATCTCCAGTGAGGGGCTATTTCTGTGGAAACCTTCCCCTTCAAGAGCTGCACGGGGCACTCACCTAACAGGCACTGCCAGAGGAGGGCAGGAAATATGAGACATGATTCCTACGGAAAGCTTCACTTTTCCTTCCCTATAGCACTTCCAAACCTCATGCAAAAGACCTGCTCAGCTAACCCCCTGAACGATAGCTCATGGTTTGCCTGGTGGAAGGCTGTCACCATCCCAAGTGAGTATGACTGACAAAACACTTATTTTTTTAAGTCAGTGCATGATATTCCCCCTCTTGAGTGAAGGTCAAACAGAACAAGACCCTTTCTTCCCCTCCTGCCCTTGCTTTATTCATCAGACATAAACTAAGGAGTGCTCCTCATTCCTTGTTCCAGATGACTTCCCTTGTAAAGACAAAGGAAAAAGTGCAGCAGGAGTGGCATCTGAGGAACTGGAAAGCTTTTTTTCATGATCCTGCAGTTCCAGGCAGTATTTGCATTGCAGATTCTGTCGTAAGAATATCCATGCTGAAACATCGCATCTTTTTTTCTGCTTTTGTTCTTTTCGTTGTCCCACTTTATCTTCTGATCACATGTCTGTTCTTGGTGCCCTGGAGTTGGTTGTCTTCTCCACTTCACTTGAGAAACTGTCAAGGGTTTTAAAAAATAGATAGGAAATATCAAATTAATGCATCTGAGCTTTGAAGGGCAGCCTTGGCTCTAGCTGTTTGGGCTTCTACAGGTAGAGTCTTCTCTCCAAGAAAGAGTGCACCTTGCCACTGTGGCTGAGACTGAAGTGAGTTGCTCCTTCTGGCTGACTTTCCAAATCTTGCAAGTAAGGGAATTTTCTCAATAAAATGCTGGGCTGGAGCAAATGGGGAACTTGTGGAGTTCTGCCACTGGAAGGTTATAAGGGCAATTTAGTCAAATAGCTGTTAACTATGTAGATGTTGTTTCACGGGAAAGGGCAGACCAGGTAACTCAGTGGTAGTCCCCCTTCAGACCTGGTTCCTAATGCTGTTTTTTCAGGTGGACACACAGTCACCTGATACCAGCAGAAAAGCAATGGGTCTGCACACTTTTTTGAACCCCCAAATACTCTCCTTGTTCTCCCTTTCTCACTTCAGAGACCTCAGATGATGATCTCCCTGAAGGAGGAGAGTGTGTATACCAAAGATACTTTTCAGTCAGTGCAAGTCATTGCAAGAAGTGAGGTAGGAGGTATCTTCTCCCTGGAAATGGAGCACTTTATTTCCTCTCATCTGTTTCTACGCCTTGGAAGAAAATAGCTCAAATCATTGTCAGTGACCAGGGACATCGTGAAACAGAGAATAAAAGGAGTGAAGTATCCTCAAGTGGTTCCATAATGAGTAGGACTTGTTTCTAGGTGTGTCCTGGCACATGTTTGAGTTGACACCAAAAGCAGTGGCTGCTGAGCTATCTTCAGCACTGTAAGGCCCTTCAGTTGTTATAGTGAGACTTACACTGTCACATTGTAGATAAGGCTGTGGCTGAGTTTCCACTTAGAGTAGGAGTTCTACTTTTTAGAAAAGCATGGTTAAGTAGTTAATTAGTTTTTAAGTTCTAATCATGGAAAATATAGTTCACTTTCAGACTCTAATCATTCATCATGTTCCTCTGAGCTTAAGACCTGTAAAGTTAAAAATAGCACATACTGAAACTTTTTGAGGTCACAGTTGCTGTAACAGCTTTTTTAACTCCCCCAAACTCTAACTCTTCATTTAAGCAGCACTGCACAGAAGAGCCAACACCATGTTATAGTTGGGATGCTGCTGCAGTGGAGCTGAACGGGTTTCTGCCAACAGCAGCACACAAGGCAGGTCAGGGGTTGAAGCTGCCTCTGACAGCCACCCATATCAACTGGTCCCTGAGTGATGGCTGCTCTGCCCACAGCACATCTCTGCAGCCATGAAAACAAGCAAGAAAAGTGCCTCAAATGGGCAGGACAGATGGTGTGTGGGAAGGATGGAGGAGCCTGGCTATGCATGGTGCCAGTAGCTCAGCAGCACCAGGAGGCTGGCAGCCCTCCTGGTGTGGAGTTAAGGTTGTGAAATGGTGTCTGGTGTAGCTGGCAGCCTCTCTCAAGGTGCCACACATGGAACTCCACCCCATGAAATGCACAAACTTTTGACTTCCAGGGCTTTACATCAGGTGAAGAATGTACAGAGAATCCCAACTCAGACATGGCATTGTTTCTATAAATCTGAGGTGTTGCACATCCCAGTTCAGCATTCAGCCAGCAGAGGCCTTCTTAAGGAAAGATTGGTATACTGGGCCTCTGGGCAGATGGGTGGAAACAGCCAGCTGGTGAGAGTGGGGACCAGCAAGGTAGGAGCTGACAGCAAAGAGCAGATCACAAAGGATCACACTCCTGGCAAGGAAGCTAAAAGTAGGTAATCGAGGCGACTCGCAAATGTGGAGTCTGAATAACCTGACCTTACCAGGAAAGAAAGTAGGATCAGTCAGAGACTTTTGCAGGTCACAATGTATTTGGCTTTGGGAGAGAAGTGATTTGTGGTGATGCATTTATGGCTGGAGGCCTTCTTCATAGCCATATGATTGATTGCCCTTAGGAGCTGGACTCGGAATTGTGGAATACAACATTCGATTAGTGTGGTAACAAAGTGGTTCAGCACGAGGCATCGGCATCTTACTTTGAGTATCTCTTGCAAACCAGCACAGTGTGTCCTGAAGGACAAGAGCTAGAAGAGCCTGAATGCCTCAGGCACAAGCCGTGCCACGTCCCTGACCCTGCAATGGGCAGAGGGAGCACAGAGCACTGTGGAGGCTGGCGTGGCAGTATCTGCCAGTAGAGTCGTGCCAGCATGAGTGTCCCTCTGAGGACCAAAGAAAAGAGAAGAACTCCCTTTTGGCTGCCTGGAGGTAAGATGGCCAGCCAGAGGTGCCGGTATCTGGTGGAGGAGGGCAGTAGTAAGAGCATGTGCTGAAAGGGTGGGAATGGCAGTCTGTCTTCAGGCCTGAGATGTTCCGTGGTCCTCTGCAGGGGACTGCCTGTCAGCAGGCCAGGGGAGGACCTAAATCCTCTGCTTCCCACAAGCTGAAAGAGTGACAGGATGCAACAGCTCACATGCAGATCAGGTGCCTTCCTTCCAAGTGGTCCTGCAATGCTCATGTGAAATCACTTTATAAATGCTATTTTTTCAGTGTCTTCGGGAGATATAAAAAGGTGTGCTGGCACCATGACATGGGTCAAAGTCAAGTCAAGAAATAAAAATGAGGTGTTCTGGATCCCAGGACTAACCATTAAGTGCTTAAATGAATTTCCAGTTAAGTTTTCACTTGCTGTGCCATCATGTTATTGCAGAATGTGTCACAGAGAGAAGCAAGAGGGAGAGAAAAGTAATATTTATGACAAAACCTTGTTTCTCACAGGGAAACGTTAGCTGCTGGGATACTGCTTCATCTTAACCAGAGTACCCTTATAAAAACCTGACAGTGCTGAGGTAGCAGCTGTGTTCAGGAAGGTGCAGAGATGGGGAAACACACTCCCCACATCTGACGGAGCAGCTGAAGCCTGAGCAGTGGCTGGATCTCATTGCAAGGGATGTTCATCTGTCATGGTTTGAGATACCCCCAAAATCCAATTCCCTAGCTCTAGCCCCCTTCCCCATCTCAACCTAATATGAGAGGGGTTTTCCAGACAAAAACACACCAGACTCAGAATGGGGGAAAGGGAACATATTACAATGACTGTACAAATAAATATCATAATACATTATACACAAAATCACAACTATCTCTACCATGACATATAGTATTTACAATGGATCAGATCTCTTCTCCCCTCCAAATGAAAGTCCAGGAGGGAAGAAGAACAGATCCCTTCCAGTCTCAAAGCAGGAATCTCTTCTAAGGCAGCAGGTTTTCCTCATCTCATGCATGCAGCAGCAACTGTGGCTGGCTTTCTGCCAGCACTCACGAGGGAGGTATCCAAGCTCCCTCGGCCCCTTGATGCAGGCAAAGGGGTCTTCCGTGGGCTACGTCACCCCAGACAAAGGTCGTTCCACCACGGTCATATCACGAAGCACAGGGGGTCTTCGTGACGGTCTGGTATCTCCAGGAGATTCAAGCTCCTTGCAGGGCCTCTGTACCCTGTCTCAGGCTGCGAGCTTCTTCGTAGCTTGCAGCAAGGGAGGGCCCCCAAGGCCAACCTCCCACACCGTCCTGGCTGAGCTCTCAGGACGACTGAGCTTCTAGCTCCTCTCTGCAAGTGCTGTAGCATCATCTCAGCAGCACAAGGGACCTGGCATGGCCACAGCCTCAGCTGCACCAGCCCAGCGCTGTGGGGCTGCCAGTTTGTCTGCTGAAGTGTGGCTGATGGCCTCCAACTGCAAGGTCACACATGGGAAGGCTAGAGGTTGATAGGTCAAAGCACACAGCCATGTTGTTCTGATTTTACTAGAATAAAAGGATGGCATTTCAAATAAATGAGAATAAAAATAAAATGTGGTGGTTCTGGGCAAAGCCTCATTCACAGTTCCCTTTGAAATACTTCCCCAGACTTGTCTGGAGCTTGGATCAGTCCTGGATCACATTTCTTCTGAGGACTTGAGAGTTGTTTCTATATACTCCATTTAAATCCCAAGGTGTTCCTTTAGAGTAAGCAAAGATTAAAAGGTATTCATAATAATTAACTATTTTTCTAATTTACAAAGTCTCTAAACAGAAGCATTCAATTACTAGACTGCGAATAACTGGTGCAGAACTAACACTCCATCGGCTTTTTCCTCACAAGGCTGTCTTTCCTGGCCCCTTGCTTTCCCCCCCCCCCCCCCCCCTTCCCCTTCCCAAGAAACTGGTCCGTGGCTGTTGTCTAGCTTGGCTTCAGTCCCCATGTGGAGGCTGAGGGAAGGTCGGGCAGGACACCCAAGACCTGTGACAATGATGAGAACAGTAAGGCACAGGATATGGTCCTCAAGGATGAGGAGAGCACTGGCGACTAGGGACCTGGGAGTGGGAAGGGACAAGCTTTAGTACACCACTGAACTATGGCACCAACATCCCATGCTGCAGGCTGATTTGCATGCACAGCACAGGAGAACACTGGCTTGAGCACTGCCAGCCTCCTGCTCACTCCTCTCCCACACCTGGAGAGCTGTATCTTCTGTGTAAAGTGAGGGAGAAGCAGGTTTTACAGGATTCCTGTTAAATCCAGCTGACACTTTGTCAAGCACACAGAGGCTGGCAGACAGCTACTCTCCCCCATTCTCCTCCCTGCTGTCCCCATCCCTCCTGGGCTGAAGCAGTGGTAGTTGGTCCCACCATCCCTTCTGTTTTCTTTGGCTGGTGTCAGTTTTCCCTTTGTCTCAGCAAAGCCACTGGTAACACCAGTGCACCAGTCAGGAAGTTGCACCTAGCTGATCCCCAGGGGCTGTGGCACCTTTGTGTTGCCTGCAGCTTGCCCAAGGGTACAGGGAGCTGGGTCTGGCTTTCACAGGTTGGAGCACACTGAAGACTGTTCCTGCCAAGGTGAGGACCACTCCACTCTGCAGCCACAGGACAAATGGATGGATGCATGCTGCCATCAGCCCTTTCAGGATCTCACTCCAGAGTGGGAGCAGGGGCAAGGGCACCTGCCCAGAAACCTCCGTGCAGTGGGGCTGGCTGTGGTAGGGGGCAAGCAGCTGGCTAGGCACGAAGCAAGCTGGAAAATACTGAGTGGCACAGCTATACCTCATGTCAATCGCTTGGTCTTGTTAATCTGGCAGTGGCTGGGAACTGCATCCCAGGAGCTTTCTTGAGGTTATGTGATGCTTTTATCAGTTAACTGATATGTGTTGAGGTAAGCCATGTTATACCTGTAAAATTCATCCTGTGTCTGCTAGAAACCACCAGTATTCAAGGCAGAGGTAATATGAACTAAGCATGATGCATACTTAAAAGTGTAACAAAAAGAACTGTTCCTAGAGGTACTCTCTTGCTCTGAGACAGCTTGAATCCCAGCTGAATCCCAGCTTTTCTTTCCTGATGAATTCATACCCAGCAGTGGCATTACTGGGAAAAATCCTCTGCCCTCAAATACGTTCTTTGTATTTTTACTGAGTCAAAAGCCAGTGACTGCAACAACAGTAATCTGGAGGGAGAAGCAATGATTTTGTTAGTGCAGCATTTTTGTGCTCTTATAAGAAGCTGCCACTAAAATAGCCGTAATTTCTATTTTGTAAATGGTGACCACTTTGTTGCTAGGATTCCTTGGCACTGAAAATGTAATTGCACAGCTTTCCTTGGAGCAGCATGTGGAAGTGTCACCCATGGATGTGTCTAGGGCCAAATTCTTCATGACACTCACATATGTACCCTTGCATTTCAGTGAGTGGCTTTCCTATCCTGCTGCAATGAACAGCATATATATTCTCTGGGATCCAAATGTCTTTACTTCCTGGGATTTCCTTTATTTCTACTTGAAGAACTCAGGAGTATCCTGCAAGAGCTAATGCTGAATCTGACATTTAAGAGGACTGGAGGCTCCTTCCGTCCTGACCTCTTCTTTCCTCATCTTCAGATGCTGGCTAGAATTCCTAAGGATGAATGTTGTGAAATAACACACTGTCTTTGTATAGTATTTCAGGGGTGGCATCTGAAGTTCAGGTGGATCAGCAATATTTGTGTCTTTTCATAGTTTTGACTTGACGCACCTTCCTACCCTGAGGTGTTTCCCTGACAGCTCCACTGATGGAAGGAGGAGATTAAATCTCTGCATGGATTAAAATGAGAAACCCGGTGATCCCTGCTCACCACAGGAGGGCAGTTGCCAAAGTGAACGTCTGAGCCAGTGACGCTACAAACACGTGGAGTGCATGCAGGTTATTATTTTCAAACCTAGTAACAGCATTTCTGCTATACATTGACATCATGGCCCCCACCTGCAGGAGTTTTCATTCTCACAGGAGTTTTGTGGCAGAAGAGCAAATGGTGCATCTAAAATATACGTGGAGCAATGAATGTGCTACCTGTTCAAAGGCTGGAGGGAAATTATCTTGATGCAAAATGGCTTTTTTTTTGTTGCCTTCTATCCATTTTATTTCCCTTTCCCCCCGTACTTGCAGCCATGCTGAGAGCACTTGCTACTGGCTCAGCATGAGCTAGGGGTAATGGGCTTCTTGTCGTTCAAGATGGATGGCAGGAAGAATTTTGTTTAGGTTCCCCAGGAGGGGATTGATGAGATTACAGTTGTAATATCTCCCTTTTCCCTCACCAGGCCTTATTACTGATACCCCATGCAGTGCCCAGATTCAGTCACATGGTAAAGGAGCACTTCTACTCACCATTACACCAATGTCTGGTTTAGCACAGCCCTGCAAGGGGCTCGCTGTACTAATAAGGATCTGACCTAGCAGTTTATTTGGCCCTGGAAAGCGTTAAGAGGTTGTACTATGACACTTGTGCAGTTGTCTTCTCCCTGACCACCCCAGACACCAGGATTACCTCAGGAACTGGGAATTGATAGCTACACCTGCATCTGTTGCGGCTGCTTTGGGACAGTGGATAGAAATCTGCTTGTTCTTCTTGCATCATCCCTATCCACTGCAGAAGTGGTGAAGCCTTTCTTGGCACCAGAGGCTGGTCATAGTGTCAGGGCTCACCTCAGTTATGATTAACAGCACAGCCTAGGGCTTGTCTAGCAAAGACTCAGTAGTCCTGTCTGTGTTATGTCCTGCCATGTCTGTCAGGAGGTGGGACCAAGATGAAGGAATCTCTCATAGTTAGAAAGAAAATTCTGCTTTCATCCAGGCAGGTCACCATCTGCCAAAGTGTATGACTTGTGGTTATTAATTATTCCTTCCCCTTTGGGTGTCTCATTGGGATATATTAATCACAAGCATAAATCCACAGAGGCAAATTCAATTATGACTGGTGTTAATTTATCCACCATTTTTTCTTCTTTCTTCCCTAATTTTATTTCTTTTCTTCCAGTCCTCTCTCAGTGTTTCCCCCACTCTTTCTTTCTCCATGGACAAGAAGATTATTCTTGCTAAGTAAAAGAGGTAAAAATAAAAATATAAGATTAACTCTTCTTACATGAGTAATCCCAAGTTGTGGGGTCATTTTGTTCTTGAAGACAGTTAAAGACACCCTGTAGCCCCAAAGTCAGGTCTTGGCAGAGAGCAGGAGCATGCCGTGATGCCGCACATCTTGCTGAGACACAGCTGCAACATCAGCCCTGCAGCATGCTGTCACCTCCGTGACAATTTGGAATCTCTGGGCCAATTTAGCACAGCCTTATCCCACCCCCAGGCTGTTGGGAGGAGATAGGGACATAGATCTGGTTTTTTGGAGAAGTTCCCAGCAGCGAGAAAGCACCCATTCAGGAGTAGCTGTTTTCCAGGTCATAGATGGGCTGGGAGGACTGCTGGTTCATACAGTGCTTTTGTGCTGTCAGGCTCAGTGTTTCCTCCATTGATCTTCACCTGGGTCCTTTTTCTAGGGCTGATTCCCTCCTGCCCCTACCCAGGCTGAGTGGTCTCTGTCCTCATCTGCCAGCACCCTTCCCCTGCCTCAGACCTGGCTATCCTTTTCCCTCCTCCACTTCTTCCGACATTCCATGTTTCCCCCTCATTTCTCTATTTCCATTCAGGCCATGTCTTTGTTACCCTCTGTTTTCTCATTCTTTCATTTTAGACATGATAGCATTTTGCTTCAGCAAAATTGTAGCTCCTGAGGTCAGCCACCAAGGACAAATGCACATGGGGTTTAAAAGGACAGGAAACACTTTTGGCATGATTTCCCCAAAGAAGAATTTCAATGCTTTTGAAATTGGAGAACATGTATATCTGTCTGTGAACCAGATACAGACAGTCAAACTCAGGCTACAAACTGTCCACAAAATAAACAGAATAAATTCATGCTGTGGCAGCATGTTTTCTGCTTATACAGCTCATGCTGGAGTTTTCAAGGAGACTGAAGAATGAAGGCTGGCAGAAGAGGAAAAAGTCATTTTGTCAGTAGAGAGCTATGAAGAAATAGCAAGGATAAGGCAAAATTATAGATCAAATTTTTAAAAAATATGATTCTGTGTTTACTTTGGGCACAGACTATTTCTTCCCCTTCTATTGGTGTCAGTTTGGCAATTTCAAGTTCGAATTTATTTTGCCAAAATCAGAAGGGGACAAAACAAGAATTTTCCCATTGTCACTGTAACCATTTGCATGCTGTAAGCAGTTCTGAGGCAGCTAGAAAAAGATGTGCTTCAAGCCCACACTGGTAAACAGCTACTTTCGGAATAAAATAGAGATACTGCTGAAGAGCATACAGTAATGGCAAGCTAGATGATAATGTGCTCTACTGAAGCTTTGGGAGGATTTGTCTTAATGTTGTATGCAGAACTGCACATGGAATTATTCCTGGCAGTGAGCACAGGAAGTGTGAGGAGCACCTCAGTGACCGCATAATGCTTATAGCCTTGGTTTTGTGATTGACATTTAGCTTTGTGAAAACAGTTGTCTTGTATAAGTTAATGGGATATTTAGCCATTAGACTGGCAGAGTTCTGCAGGAATAATTACCATATTTGATATATCCTCTGGAATTAAGCATAAAATTACTGCTGGTAACATTTACAGTTGGCACAAACATTAGCAGGCTGGTCTGTAATGATGAGACAAGCACAGTTCTCCTTAGGGATCTGCTTCATTTGATAATTTGGTTATTCAATCCAAAGCCAAACGTGAAGTTACACATTTCAGGGTGGAGAGTGCAGCCAACCCTTCAGATGTCCTCAGAAACAGTGACTCAAAAAATACCTGGGAGCCAAGTGAGTGAGTTGTTGAACGTGAACTCCTGGGATGTTGCTAGGTAGAAATCTACTAATGCAACTCTTGCAGACAGTAAAAAGGGGGGGAAATCAGTGAGAATGGAAGGTGATTTTATATTTTGGTGTGATGCCAGTGAAATAAGTGCTGAACTCCTGTATTTACTTGCAGGGTACAGACAAGAAGGATCTCAAGGTGCTAAAGAGAGGGCAGAGCACCAAAAAGAGCTATAGCAGTGAAGGACTTGAAGACCTTGGCTCATTTAAATTATCAAAAAGAAGGCCGAGGGATGTCATAATTAGAATGGAGAAATATGTTCAGAGAAAGAAGGCAATCGTATGAAAGGAACCTTTCATCACTTGGAGAATGGGCATCCTCTCTGCCATGAATGGGGGCTGAAGTGAGACAAAATTACAATGGCAGTAAAATTTCATCAGCAGAACAAATGACAAAGGGGATTGCAGATTCTTCATTTCTTTTAGGTTAAAGCAGAGTGTCTTTAAAGAAGATGAGCTTTTATCAACCACTAGTTATTGAGCTGTACATAGGATGCTAAAGTGAAATTGCATTGTCTGTGAGATGTGGGAGCTATGGGGAAAAGGCATGGTGTCTCCCAGTCTTAAGGTGTAAATGTAATTTGGGTTGTAATATAAGCTGAACTTTCCTGACCCAGAATAACCTCTCAAAGTTGGTAGGACAAATTTCTATGACTCCCTATAAGCGCTAAAAAAACTGTCTAGCTGTTTATTCTACTACAAGGATCCCTGCCATGTGGCTAGTGGGTGAGTCCTGCTATCGGGCATGCTTATATCCAAAGGTCAGCGAAAGCAGTGAGCCAACACTGGTAAAACAGAGGCACCAGATTTTCAGGTTAGGCACTCAAAAACCTGGGCTGGTGGAACTGGTCTGGGCTTCTCTGAGTGTGGCAGTGTGGCACTTTCTCCTCCTGCTAAGGGGCAGCTCCCTTGGAAGAATGGGGATACCCAGACCACCTCAACTTGGACCTTGGGGAATTAATTTGTTCTTGTGTACCCATCAAGAGAAAGGGGACCTAGAGTCACAAGCACAATTCACTTACCCAGAAATATGTTGTTCTGGTTCTCCAGCATCATTGTTACATTTCAAGTATACTTTTTAAGGAAAAATCAGAGTTTGAAGGAAATTAATTTTTTTTTCATTCTTGGCCTCTGCCAATGCAGTCACTTGCAGGTTCATACAGCATGGTCACCAGCTACAACTTACCTACCAGTTTCCTAAATCTAGTCGCTTGCGAGGAGTCAAGGGATGGGTCAGAGAGCCAAACCCTGGCCGCAAACCCTTTGCTCTTACCACCAGAGCACACTTGGCTCCAGATGCTAAGCAGGGGACATGCCAGGCTGTGCACTCCCCCTCCACTCTCCTTCCACCTCTTATACTAGGCAAGATTAATAGCCCAAATCTGCATGCTCCTGTAACACAGAGTATGTTTTAATTATTTTAATTATGGTTGCTGCAGCCAGAACCTGGCCTGGCTGCTGTTGAGCCAGGAGGAGTAGTGGGTGGGTGTGCCCGTGCAAGGGAGGCTCCAGTCCGCCCTTGCATACCTGCTTTTGATCTTGGGCATCTGCCATCAGAGGGCGTCTTTGAAGGCAACTGCCCTTTCAGCCACTGCCAGGATGTTTTATCATTTGCAAAGAAGGTTTCTTAAAGGAGAAATAATGGAAATGTTGCCAGCCTGGAAACTCCTGTCTGCTACAGGTGTCAGTTGAAATTCCTGTTCTCCATTGGCAGTTAGGGCTTTCTGGACTATTTTCTAGCAGCTGTGGCAACAAATTAAATAGCATCTACTATTTAGTGTCTCAAAATGCTCCACACCACCAGGCAGCAAACAGAGGATGGGAAGATATGGAGCTCACTTCATTTTGTGTGGTACACAGGCCCTTTACTCTGTCTGAGGTTTCTGGAAATGATGGGCCTAAAAACCCCAAAGCAAACTCAGAGCAGTGCTGTGGGGCTGACTGACTATCTGGGGCAAGGGACAGCTCGGGGCAGGGCCATCCCTAAACCTTGTCCCTTACCGCAAGGCTCACAGCACAGACACCCACATGCCACCTCCCCACACATGCCACCTCTTACTCATGGCATTTTCCCCATTCATGCTGAGATCTACTAGACAATCTGGGAAATATTTTTTTGTTATTGTTTTTAAGTGTGAAAAAGTAAAGTGAATTTTAGCATGTGATTATGGATAGTTTGGGTAAGAGTTAGGAATTTCCAATCCAGTCAGGTGCAATGAGAAGGGAGACCTCTGAAAGTGGTTCAGCAGCATGCCAGAGCATAGCAGGATGTTATGTGTTTATTTTTAACACAGCTTGATTCATAAACAACGATACTGACAGCTCAGCTATGCTTCATCACAGCATTCCTTCCAAAACAGGAGATTTTTACAAATTGTACTGTCATGAGAGCTGGTTGGGACCTTTTGGGTGAAACATTTGATTTGACAAATCCATCCCTCTTCACAATACATGCTTGTAGAATCAAAGAACAGTTTAGATTGTCAGGGGCCTTCAAAGACCCCCCTGCTGTGGGCAGGGACATCTTGCACTAGTCTAGGTTGCTCAAAGCCCTGTTCAGCCTGGCCTTGAGCACTTCCAGTAATGGGGCATCCACAATTTCTCTGAGCAACCTGTGTCTCATTTAATCTGTCCGGATGTTTCTCAGGTCAATGCTGAAAGCAAAGCCCAAAGGAAAGCCCCTACAAGCAGGAGAGGAAAGATACTTCTATTGATTTGGGTTAGAGACCCAAATCTGCAAGTCCTGGCTCATGGACAAAGTGCCTGGTGACTGAGCCTCCATCTATTCTGGCTTTGATTCTGGCTTTCCGTCAGGCTCTCTGTCTTCGCCTTCTTCAATTATGTTTCTCTATTAAGATTATCCAGAGGTTATGCTTTTATTCCACATCAAAACAACACAGATTCCACAACATTCCTCAAAGGACTCAAGTCCCGCTCACTGGCTGGCCCAAGTTATCATGGAAATTGCTAGTTTCCTTAAGCATTTATTTACTCATCCAGAAATACAAGCTTGCCCTGTTTTGATTTGAAACACTATGCATGGAAAGGAGAAAATTCCACGTAGTACCACAAACATAATTCTTGCAAGAAGGTGGTATGTTAATTAATAAAGTCTGGGAGCCACTGGCTTAATATATTAATGAATTTGTTATGCAGAGATGAAAAGATGTATTTCCTTATTAGATTTTTGAATGTCTGATACCTTTATTGTAATGATGTTCTATTTCATGTCTTTCTTACAAACACTCTAGTAGTGTTTCTAATAGTATAATTGTGTTAGATAATTATTTCAGTGAAGGAAAGGAGAAATAAGGGGGTATAGGCCAGATGAATGTGTTCAGAACTTGAAATAGGTGGGAGAGCTGGGAGGTAGACTCTGGGAAAGAGATCCTTTTATAACAGAGGACCTGCAGACAGTGGGATTTGCTTCGGAACAATGGTGGGAATGAGACGGTGGGTTAGAAAAGCCAGGAGAAAAAAATTGTGTTTTCACCAAAGGGTTTTGAACATGAAGGCCCTGCTGAACTGGACTGGTAGGTGTGTGAATCAGATGTGGCAGTGGGTTCTATGGCTGCATGCCTTCACTAAGATGAGAGAAGCTGCCTTTTCTACAGGCTGCAATGAAAATAGTGGAGAAAACCTGGCTTGGGCTAATCCAGCCATTTCAGTGCAGTGGGTTGAAGACCATTTTTGAAGTGTCTCCAGAGGCTGCATACAGAAATATCACCTTGGACCTGCAAGCCTCTGAGCTACTGCCAACCCAGCTGGATGGTGCTCCAGGACTGGTGAAACCAGAGCTATCTCATCCCCCAGAGGTGAGATGGCATTTAGCAGAGATAAGCACATTAGGAGGCATTTGCCCACTCTGATTAGCCACTGATTGCCCTAACCAACAAGGCTGGTTGAATCACCCCTTGGGCAGAAGCCAACCTGTGGGTTGTAGGTTGGACCACAGAGAAGTTGTTAGTCAAGGAAAGCCAGATAAAGGGAAGGTGGGATTGCAGTGCCTTTGGCAAATATTGCCATAACTGACGTGGGACAGCCTTCTCCCATGGCTGTGCCCAGGGACAGGTTGACAGCACTTCCAACAAGTCATAGAAAAGCATGGGGTTCCTGGAGCTGCATGGACTTCTTGAGCACTCACATTAAAACTCACTGCTGGGCATTTTTTGCTAGGTCCACTGGTATTCTTGACATTATTAACCATAGCATTATTAGCCTGTACTTTTTAAAACACTTAGCTTCTCTTCACCTGTTGTAGCTGCTGTAAAGAGAATATAGCAGTTAGAATACAGCCCAGAATAATTATTCTTTATTCTGGCACATGAATACATCAAAAAGTTTTGGAATAAGAATAGAAATTCTTGGCAGATTTCTTCTGGATGCATCAGGAAGAATCAGGGGCCAGATTCTGCCCTAAGTTCCTGAAGGTGAATATTGATGTAGCTCTCTAAAATCAATAAAATTACTCTGCACTTACACAGTGTCAGATTAAAAGCTATGAAATCAAAACCAATCCCCAAATCTAGTTTTGCAGTGTTCATAGCAAGTTTTAAACCCCTATATAGTTACTTAGAAGTGATTCTCTGTCTCAGGAAAAAAAAAAAAGCAGCAGCACTAAATCTGATTCTACAGCCCTTCAAGGTTAGATGCCAGTGCTTCCATCTCATTGAGAGGACAGCAAACTCTTCTTTCTAGTGGCGCCATGCTATTATTTCCTGAGTCAAAGATGCTGCTACTTAAATTCCTTGCTGGTTCAAGATCACTTACTGAATCCTAACTGCTGTAGGTCCAAGATAAGCTTTAGTAGGGGAGAAATTTCTCCGTGGAGAAAGAAAGAGAAGACATTTCCTGAACCTAGCATCTGTTGGCATCTACGGAGCAGTTTGATGCATTAGAGGTGGCCCCTTGGGAGAAGGAGTAACTGTGTGATTCTATTTTTGCATGAAATCAGGCTCAGCAGAGGGCATGATGATGCATGAGTATCAATGTGCATCTGCTTTCTCACTGTCATTTCCTCAGTTAGGGGCGAGGCAGAGGATGGCAGTAACAAAACGGATGCAGACAGCCCTCCTCATTACCTACTAGGGCAGCAGGGTGTCTTTCTTCACGCACTTTCTACAGACGGGCAGCTGCCAGCCAGTAATGTAACTCATGCTGCTGCTGCTCTTTGCTGGAAGACAACTCCGTTTCCACTAGCTGCCTGGCTTGATTTGGCATTTTTCATTAGAGCTGAACATCGCATGACAATGCAGCTGATACACTGCACCAGGGCTGGGATAAGGACTGCAATCACACTGTCTCAGGAGACAAAGTGGAAGTACAGGAGTGCGAACTCTGGCTCTACTCCCAACCTGACTTTTAGAACTTGAAAGAGAGGGATGTGCTACATTTTAAATATTCACACATACACCCTCAGCTCCAACACTTAATCTTTTCAGGTATTATAGGTCAGGGATAGTTTTCTAACCAGCCTGAAGCTATGCTGCATCGTGCTGTAATCTTGACAATTTTTCCAACTAAATGTGCTTGAATCTAGTAATTTTCCCGATGGCTCACCTCCAAGAAAATGGTGTCGATCATTTGGTTGGTTTCAGGGCTGAGTGTGAGTCAGCTCTGAGTCAGGCAGCAGCTCCAGCTCCATGAAGTGCTGGTCCTCCTGTGCTGGCACAATCTGTGGGGCTGCAGCCCTGCAATGAATGCTGCTCCCAAGCCTCCTCAACAGCAGCATGTGGGCACCTAGGCACCAGACACTTATAAAGCAATGGGGCAAGTCCACAGCCCCACGCTTTTGGCTGTTCACCTGCTGCAAAGCCCTCTCAACCTCAGAAGATGGCAGGGTGTGTAAATGATGCTGGCCACAGGCAGGAAGAAGGAGATGGGGACCTATCTTGCCTCCTGAGAAGAGGCCCACCTGACTAGGGTGCAGGCACATCGAATCACTACCTCACAAAAAACTTCCCTCCCCAGAGCCATGAGGAAGCAAGGAAGGAGCTTTGTCCAGAGCCCTCTGTCCCTGGCAGGGTGTATCTGTTTATATTCACATTTCTGTTAAGTAGGGTGGTGTCCTAGTCAGGTAATTTGAGAGCAAAGCCAGACACGGTCTTGAAGGCAACAGTCACTGTGTGTGTTGTGCAAAGCAGCCTGACTGATGGGTTCCTTGTTCTCTCTTTGTCTTTCTCTCCCCTTGCACGGCGGTGTGATTGAAGCAACGCCCTGTGAAACAGTCCCTGAGTGCTTGCATGTGCCGAGAATCCCACTGGAAATGCCTCCTCCTCTCCATCCTCATGTACGGCTGCCTGGGTGCAGTGGCCTGGTGTCAGCTGGCCCGAGTCACCAAGCTCAGCTTCGATAGCTCCTTCAAGGGCAAGTCCATGATCTACCATGACAGCCCATGCTCAGATGGCTATGTCTATATCCCACTGGCCTTCCTCTCTATGCTGTATGTGGTGTACCTGGTGGAGTGCTGGCACTGCCACGTGAAAAGAGAGCTGCAGTACAAGGCAGATGTGGACAGTGTCTATGAATGCATCAGCCGCATGCAGCAAGCCACTCCATGCATCTGGTGGAAGGCCATCAGCTACCACTTTGTACGGCGAACCCGGCAGGTGACCCGGTACCGCAATGGTGACGCCTACACCACCACACAGGTCTACCATGAGAGGGTCAACACACACGTGGCTGAAGCTGAATTTGACTACTCTCACTGTGGATACAAGGACATCTCCAAGGAACTCCTGGGCTTGGAGAGCCATACAGCCACCAAGCTGAGGTTCACCAAGTGCTTCAGCTTTGCCAACATTGAGTCTGAGAACTCTTACCTGACTCAGAGAGCTCACTTCTTCACAGAGATCGAGGGGCTGGATGACTACATGGAGGTGAGGGAAGGCATGCAGCTTAAAAATGTGGATTTTAAAGAGCTTATGATGGCCTATGGAGACCCGGATCACCTCCCGTGGTATGTGTCCCACTATGCTTTCTGGGTGGCAGCTATCCTGATGATCTCGTGGCCGCTCAGGGTACTCATAGAGTATCGGACTGCTTATGTCCACTACCATGTGGAGAAGCTGCTGGGCCTGGAGTATACAGCGCCCAGCGCGGCAGAGGAGCCCTTGTACCGGTACCGCATGCCCCGAGACACCACGCAGGACAGCACCGAGCTGGAGTGGCACATCTGCACCAACCGGCAGCTGATCCCTAGCTACTCGGAGGCCATGCTCATGGACCTGGCCAACTCCCCGACCTACAACAGCTACACAGTGCATCGGTACGGCGAGGCAGCCCATGGCTGTGAACACTGCAACCATGCCTCCAGCACCTCCTCCATCTTCTCACGCCATGCTTTCCACAGCTGCAGCGGCAACTCCCGCCTCTCCCTCAACACCAGCCGCTTCTCCCTCTGCCGCATTCACGGCTCCCACAGGACAGGCCTTTGGAGGAGCCGCAGCAGCAGCATTGCAGAGCGGGGCTGCCAGGATGAGCAGTGCTGCTCCTACTCTAGCCAGCTGGCTGTCAACGAAAGCCCCCCAACCTACCATGATGCCCGGTTCTTCCCCGTCCTGATTGTGCACAGGCCGGAGGGGCACGATGGACGGCATTTCTATGTCAGGCGTTCCTCCTGTCTAGAAACCTCTCTGTGACAGGTCTCCATGGTTATTTGGCTTCTCTGCCCCATGACACAGATTGCAGAGGTGCCACCGGTGGGGAGCCTACAAGCATCAGTCTCCACAGCAGGTCAGCAGGACGAGCTTCAGCTCTTCCCCCTGCCATTGCAAGAGGACATATTCACTCCGACCAACAGATAACCTCATTTCCAAGAGCTTCTCCCCCTCTGGCTGGTCTCCTTAATCTTTTCTTTTGTTCCCCATTCCTCTCACTTTTTTCGCTTCTCACCCTTTCTCTGCTCCTCGATTCCCTGCATCTCCTCCCATCCCACCCACAGTCTTTTTTTAGGTTTCAGTCACATTTAAGTGCTGTGGCTACTGGAAGATTTATAAAGCCTGTGCTTGGCCAGTACATTTGCCCTCTTGGATGCTTTGCAAGGTAAGAAACTCAGATAGAGCAAGGCGCAAGGCACGTAGCCAGCCAGAGTCAACTCAGAAGGAGAATTCAGATCTGCAGGTGCTGAGTCACCTCCTGCAAACCCCAAACGAGGTGCTTTTTTTATTATTTTATTTTCCCCAAACTTTTTTCCTCTTCTTCTGCCATTCCTTCTCTCCTTTCTTCATGTTCTCCTCCTCTTGCTTTACCTTCATCTTCCTTTTTTTTCAGTTCTCTTATTTCTGCTTTCCAGTTTTTCTGGGGTTTTGTCAGTGAGGATATCTTTAAGGGTATAATTGGACAAAAGTAAGGTAGTCACAGCACAAATGTCACTGCCTGCTTACACAGCCACAAATTACTAGGCCCCTGAGAAGTGCTGAGGACTTTCTTCCAGGAGCAGTGACATACACCAATAAAGCAAAATGCCCTTTGCTCACCTTGCCCTGCCTGGTTTGCAGCAGAGACGCTGCTGTGTTTCCACCTATAGTTACCCTTGTCCAGCTCCACCCTTGTTAGCAATCGTTGAGAGCCATAATGTAGATCAGTGCCCTGTTAGTGCCACTATTTTTAGGACTGTAGGTCTGTGGTTGTTTCATTTCTACCACCTGCTCAGTGCAGTGCAGGCTTCACAAGGGAAGAGGGACTGGAGAGGGAAAGGTAAATATGGTATTAACCCTCCCACAGAGAGTCTGGAGCTGTTAGGAAGCTCTTCCACCCACAGTGTCTATTACAGCAGTTGTTGGACTGCTCTACATTATCTTTCAGTTTTCTGTGTGCCCTGGGGAGGGCTTTTGGCCCACAGCCCACTGCTACCTTCCCAGGCAAGATGCAGTGACACCCCAGCCCCAGGCAGGGAGCAGAGCTGGGACCCAGCCCCACTGGCCACTCCTGCTTGGACCTCCAGGCTCTTCCCACAAGGCTTCCCCTAGAGCAGGTGTAGCACCTTCCAGAATTAGTCCCAGCCATTCCAAATCCAGAAGGTGTCTGGCCCTGACAGAGCACATGCTGCACTCTGGGCTGTGGGATGCCCTCCAGACCTGGCCAGAGACCCTCCAAGAGCCAGAGATTGATCCAAGAAACTTGTGACCACACTGAGGACCCACCAGGGACTTCCCACCTGCCAAACCTCTGTCCCATGAGGGATGGTCATATGCTGAGCAAGCTCCACACCATTTTGTCAAGTGGCTGGTGGACATTATTGTCCACTCTGACTCACAGGAGAATGCAATACAATTGCAATATGGTCACTGTCAAAAACAAAGTGATGTGTCACCCTACCTTACAAGTAGGTAAGAAACTGAGTCCCCAGAGGGACTGGCAACAAGTGCTTCCTCCCAAGTCTGTTCTGTGTGTATCAACATGCGATATGAGATCTGAAAGTCATATTAGTATGTGTAGATTATATGTAAGTCTGCATACTTATGGCATTGACTGTTGCACCATGATAAATACATTTTGTTTTGGTTTGATGACTCCGTTTTGATGTGCTGTGTTTATTTCAACTCCAGAAATGGAAACATTGGCAATACCTGGCTAACCGGCTGCAAATGATGGAACCATCAGAAAGGTTGTTTAAATTCTTATGAGTCGATGTTTTTTAATGTAAATACTTCATGTGTGATTTATGTGATATTTTCACTCTGACAGCTTGGCATTTATCACAAAAGATAGATAACACATATGATGTGATAGTTTATCAGCTCTAAAAAAAATAACCATCCCCAACATGTGGAAAAATCAAGTTTGGGCTTGGGGTAATGATTATGGTTGGGCTGGGGCCAAACTGGATAACACTGAAACTTATAGAAAAATCCAAATTTAGATCCACCATACAGTGGTCCCTAGACTGCCATGTACACCATGCCACCTGCCACCCCCAGGGAGAGCTGGGAGAGTTTGGGAACTAGGAAAGGATTAGGCCTGAACTCAAAGCTCAGACTCATACCTGACATCCTTTTATTCTGAAGACAAAGTCAATGTAAGTCTTTAATATGGTTCCCTGTCCTTATCTTTGTTCACACAATAAGTTAAAACCAGCACATATGAAAGATATAAGAGCTGGGAGAGGCTAAAACAGAGAGGCTGGAATATTTCAACACAGTTGCTTACCGAAGAAGGTGGTAGAGAGGAAAACAAGAAATGAGAAAGGAAAAGATGGTAGAATAATGTAAATTAAAAGAGAACAGAGTTCAGCTGTAGCTAACATAATTCCCAAATGAGCAGCATAATTCAGTTATGGCAAGCTTAGTCCAGACACAGGCAGGATGAGTTTCAGCCTTCTTGTGAGCTGCTACTGCAGCCACCCATGTCTTTAAATACCATACCCAAGGTCTTGGGATGGCCAGTTTTGTCCCATATGTATTACAAGATGGAGAATTATATTTGGGTCCTCAGAAGTGGCCATGTTAAACAGTATTATTAACTGACATGAACAAGCTCTGGCAATCCCATTATTATGATGGATTGGGCAGAGAACTGAGACAGTTTATATGCAGTTTAACCCTTTTCAGTGTCCTCAAAAGCCACTCTATTATCCAGTAGCTCTCAAGTTGTGTCACTGGCAGGGTTTGGAAAGCGTTGAGGGTTTCTGTTTCCTCGACTGCTGTGTTCTTGACCCAACTTTGGGGGTTTTATTTGAAAATCCATCCCTAACCTGCAAAAGCCCTCTCACACATGGAGCTTCCTCCTGTGACTTGCTGTAGCCTCTGGTGGTGACCAAAAAGTCAGGAGCAGCTCTTGTTCTAGCCTGGGACTGAATATGCTGGCTTCAACAGATCTCCCACTCAGGAAGCACCTGAACAATCATCTGTACAGCAGAACTACCTCTGTACTTTAGCAGCCCTTCACTCCCACTTCTTCATCTCTCTTGTCATTGCCACAGCTGCCTGATGCAGGATGAGGGATCTGCTCCCTAGCAGTGTAGGGGTTAACACTGCTCTTCAAATCCCAAGTCAGAGGATGGAATGGACAGGTTCTTGAATCAGATTGCAAACCAGGTAGCTCTATGGAAAACATCTTTTACAGGGATTTTGTATCCAACTGCAGACTGACTACTTTGACAATGGAGTGTTGGCATGCACCAGCAGGTTTTGTTGAACTTTTAGGGCTATGGCTTCTCATGTAGAAATGGGTGTTTTGGAGTGCTTTCTCACTGGGATAACCTGTACCAGATGTCCTGTTGGGTTTTAATAATTAGAAGAGACTGAACAGTAAGGCAAAGTGAGGAAGTCCAGCAAATACTTGTCTTTCTCCTGCCCTTTCTCTCTCCCCCCCCTTCCTTTCTTTTTTCCTTGTCCTTCATCTTCTGAAGTCTCCCAGCACTGAGAATTCACCTCTTGAATATTGTGCAGCTCTTCAGGAATTTTCTAGAACGTGCCTATGCTTCTCAGCAAGGCAGGTGAGATGTGGCAACATGCTATCGCAACAGAAGAAGTAAGGAAAGGATGTAATCCAGGGAGGCATCAGCTGTGTTCTGTGTGTGTGTGAGCAGTGAGCACTGTCACTGATGTTACGACCTACAGAACAAAGCCATGATGCTTAATTCTGTGGCACAAGAGGGCAAGAGAGATTATTTGTCTTTAGTTCCTAAAAGCATTTCAGATTAAGCAGTTCCTCTGATTTCTGCATGGTAATAATCCTCCCTAAGTTTTCTTATTTCAGTTTATGCTCCAACTGGTAGTGCACGCAGGATTTCAGTCCAATTTTCGTATGGGTCTTCCTGCCTATCACTGTTAGCACAAAGCCCGTCTCAGAAGAGCTAAAGCCAGATCCCCTGATGGGGAAGGTTCCCTTTGGTCCGCTGCTTCCAGCAAACCTTTGGTCTCTTACACCAGCCCAAAGTCTGGGCTGTGTCATACTATGACAGCTTTCTGTTGGGTATTCTCCTCTTTGTAGATGAAAGCTCCTTCTCCAACCCCTTCTCAAAGCCTTTGCGAGCATTGCATTTGACATTTGGATGAAGCACAACATACCTGTCAAGGTAGAAGCATGCTCCCGGCACACCATGTGGAGTCAATGCTCCCTTGGCTGATGCCTCCCCAGTCAGGCTTGGCCAAGTCACAGCACTTGCCTCTGCCTCCTCACTCCTGCTTGAACACTGGAGTGCTTCCTGAGCCCATGGGAGCACTGTAGTGCTGTAAGCCTCTGCAATTGTAAGGCTGGAAGAAATTCTTAGAAGAAAATCACCGTAGAAACACAGTATTATTCTAATGGCCATTATTTTTTCTCATGAGACCACTAAAATCTGCAAAAGTAGCTTCTTTCTGGAAGGTGCTATTGCCATGAGTAAGTGCAGAAACACACCATGCACCCAGATAGATGGGTATATATGGATACACGGGGGAGAGGCAGCAGTGACAGTAAGTGCGCGTGAAGCTTTTAGCAAGCATCGGTGCAGAACCTCTCAGCCCAAGAGCTGTCGTGATCCCGGTGAGAGGCATGGCACGATTTCCCCAGGAGCACCTAGGCTTCTTAAGAGCTCTCGAATGGATGGCTTGTCAGTGTCTCCTCCTAGCCACCTCATTGCAGCAGGAGACCCTGGGGAGGGAGTGACATTTCCATTCCAGTAATGAAATCTTGGCATTGCTCCAGTCCCCTAGGAATTCCTATCAGAAATGTAAATGACTTGGGGGAGGGAGGAGTGAAGATTAGCGTTTGGAATGGAATTATGTGATCTTGTCCTGCCTCAGTTTCTCCATTCCCTTCTTGGGGATAAGGCAGTTTGCCTGCACTCCTCCGTTTAGCCAGTCTTCCATAGTATTGCAGGAGCTGCTAGGCAAGTGCTGCTCACCGATGCCTGCGGTAGAGCCGAAAGCTGCATCGTGTTGTAACGATATTGCTCCTTATGGCGCCTTTCAACCCAGATTTTCACCGTAACTCCTACGAAAAGGCAGCGCCGGATTTTTTTAAAAACTGTAGATGACTTTTTCCACGCCCTGTGGCAGCAGAGATCTCCCTCCTCAGCTCTCTCCCTACTTTTCCACTAGCGGAAAAGAGGGCAGGGCCGAGCCGATCCTGCTCGAAGGGCATGGGTGGATCTCTTCACCTTGGCGGTGCTCCACCACAGGTCAGGGGTGGTCCACAGGGGTGGCCGGTATCCCCAGAGCCGGGGTCCGAACGATGATGGGAGCGTGGCCGGGGGAAGGAGCCGGAGAGGGCCGGCCGGGGGAGGTGGGACTGGAGGTGCTGTGTGCATGAGGCGGGGTGCCGCTCATCCCGGCAGAGCCTTGGTTTGGGGGGACCGAGCCCCGGTGGTGGCCTCAAGTCCTTCTCCCCTGGGGGGCTGGAGGATGCGCGGGGAGTCCTGAGGGGCCAGGGTGGCCTCCTGATTCCGCATATAGGTAGGGGGATACTGGTGGCCCGGTAGCTCCTGCGGATGTAGGTCACTCCCTCCCGGCGCTCTGGAAACCAGGCCGCCCTGTGGAGCAGCCCTCGGGGGGCGCCGCCTCCAGACACCCCCTTGGCCCTCTGCCGCTCCCGCCCCGGCCCGTCCCACCCGGCCGGGGGCTCCGAGCCCCGGAGCCGTCCCGGGGCGGCGGGGCGAGGGCAGCAGGCGCCCTGATTCGCCGCTTGGGGGGCGGTGGGCGCCCGATCATGCATATTCATGAGCGTGATGTCAGAGGGAGAGCACAGCGCGCGGTGACCGCTCGAGAGCGCCATTTCCTGGAGGAGGCGGCGACGGCTGAGTAGGGACGGACAGACGGACGGACGGAGGGACGGACGGACGCGTCGAGTGGCGCCGCGGTGGCTGCGCGCCGGCAGGGGGAGATCGCCCGGCGGTGGCGACCGGACCGGAGCGGACCTGACCCGACCCCACCGACCCGCGCCGTCGCCCCGCGGCGGCTTCTACCGCGGCTCGTTTCGGCCGGAGCCGCAGCCAGAAGTTTGAGCGTCCCCGTAGCCCCCCGGGCGAACCCGGTGTCGGGCGGCGACGCGGGGCTTCCCCAGCCGCTGTCGCCATCGCCGCCGCCTGCAAGGGTGGTGGGAGCCCCCCGCGGCGCCGGGAGCAGGGGGGAGGATGGTGGTGCGGGAGCGATGGAGCTGAAGCGGAGCATGGCGATCCCGCGGCTCCTCGTGCTGGGACTCTGGGCTGCGGCGCTCCGGGACATCGCTGCCGTGGCAGGTGAGCGGGGCTGACAGCCCGCCGGCGGGGCAGTGCCGGCGGGGCAGTGCCCCCCGAGGTCTCTGGGCGCTGCGGGAGGGGCTGCGGGGCACGGCTCCTGCTGCTGACAGGGTCCCCTCGCAGGCAGCCCCCGCCTCGATGCCTCTACAGGTGTCGGCGGGGGCTGAGGGCGAGCGCGGGTTCGGCCGCCAACAGCGGCCAGATGCCTCCGGGCCGGTCGCCGCGGTGCGGGGTCCACTCGGTGCGGCGGCCGCGGGGCCTCGGGCAGCCACAGGTGGGGTCGGGGCCGGCCCGGTTTGCCCCTCTCGACTGGGTGCCGAGGCTCCGCCGTGTTCGTGGGGCCAGCGGCGGAGCCAGCGACGTGGCGGTCGGGAGCCGGCGGTGCCGGCGGGGAGCCCGGGCTGTGCGAGCCTCGCCCGCCTGCGAGTAGAGCGGCGAGCTGGAGCCCGAGTAATCCTCCCCGATGTGTGCGGAGGCACTGCTCTGGTATGTGCCTGGCGCGGGTCGTCGCCGAGGAAAGCCGGGCGCTAGCGCATTCCTGAGTGGCTTTTGTTGGTTTTCCCCTCCTGAACTCATGTTCCGAAGTTTCACCTCCGTGTCGGCAGGGAAAGGCAGCGCGTTGGAGCGTCTCGGCGTCCCGACTTCGCCGGAGTTTAGCTCCGCGCTGCATGTGGAGCGATGTGCGTGCAGTGACACGGAGCTGGGGGGGCTGTGTCACAGGTTGGATCGCTAGATCAGTGTCCTAAGGAATCTGAGAAGCGAAGAGGCTTTACTTTGGCGCGCATGAGCAGATTTCTTTCTCTCCAGTCTCAATATAACTTCACATAAAACACGCTTTGTTCCTATGAATGAAAATATTCAGAGGTAGCAAGTTTAAAAAACAAACAAACATATATGTCATATATTTTGACAACTAGTTTGTTCTCTTGCTGTCAGTGCTTACAACTGCCTGGTAAGAAATTTAGTACAGTTTGTTTCCTGTCTATACATTTCAAGACCTGCAGCTCTTACAAGTAGGCTTGGCGGAACCTATTTGGATGAGATTATTTCCTGCAAGGTCAAGAATGTTGTCAGGTGAGAAATCGTGAGTGGGAAAATAGAAGGAGGAATAGGTGGAAATTAAAATCCCTATTTGCCTCTTATGTGATTCTCCCTGATACCTACTGAAAGAGATGCTGCAGCCAAAACTGCATTTTTGTCATGTGAATTTATTAAAAATCCCCAGTATGTAATTCTTCATTTCAGTTGATGGAGGGATTATACCTGTTCCATGTGTACAACTGAGACTGAACACTTGTACTGTCTGTTAATTTCCTACATCATTAATTTCTATACAAAATGAAAACCATAAAGGGTCTCTAACAACATTTCTTTGTTTAATTTGTGACTAACTCTTTCAGCATGGCAGTCCGAAGGAAGCTTAGTAGTTTGGTTTTCCATGAAGACACATGTAATGACAGTGTCTGTCAAGTTGTGTGTGTGTTCAGCAACCTGGCTACATTAATTTTCTGTAACACAGAGAGAGCTGCTATGAAGCTTTCATGTTATATTCCACTATCATGAGGGGTGAAAGGGAGGATGCTTTCTGGCATGCACTGGGACATGTTGTTTGTGTTAACGTTTGAGTTAAGTAATGTGAGGTTAGATCATCCTCACCCAAGGTGATTAAATCCTTAAGCCTTAGCCCAGCAAACGAGCTGTAGCAACTAAACTAAAATGATCAGCTTGTCTGGTTTCCAATGCTGTGAATTTTTGTCAATTAATAACAGCAGATAGAAAGGCAAAAGACTGAATGTGGGAAAACAGCTGTTAGCAGGCTGGGGGATCTCATTAAGAAAAGGAATAAAGACCTTCTGCCTGCGTTCTGCATTTGCTCCCAGACTGCTGGTACTCATCTGGGTGCCGGCTGCTGGTGGCAGAGCGCTGGCTGGTCCCAAAGTGTTGGTTCCCCTTCTCCCCGCTGTTACAAGCACGCTGTGAGTTCTGCTGCTGCTGTGCTGCCCTGTGAGGTGGTGCCCTCATGGCTGTGAGAAGGTGGCGTTTTGGCAAGAAGGAAAGGGGCACATCAGAAATCTGTGTTGGATTACTGATAAGACTGTAACAGAGTTTGAGAGCAACAGGGCTGCTCTGGATTTCACTACTGTTGTTTTTCTTTCTGTCTCTGGGGGCTAGTAAGGCATCCTGTGAGAAGCTGACCAGCTAGTGAACTGGGAGAAGTTGTATGGGATATACATGGCTGGGCAAGAGTGATGGAGTCATTTTTTTATGAAGGATGTGGAGTCCACTGCCAGGGCATAATATTGAGTTAGGCTAGACCTGTTCTGGTCTGTCAGTCCTGTACCACTGCATAGGAAATAGCCACTCTCCCTAACAAAACTAACTTTACATTTATTCTCTACCTTCCTGCTTTCCCACAGTCTCCTTTGATCTTCCGGTTCCTCCTTTATATGCCTTTCTTTCTTAAATGCACTTAGATAGTTGGCTTCCGTGTCTTCTCATGGTAACAAATTCCATATATTCGCTTCTGCTTGAGGGAAACACTCCCCATCCACCCACGCATGTAACAGTGCTCCAGGCCAAATTCTGATCACTTCTGTGTCAATATAAACCTGAGCAGCTCCACCAACTCTGGCCCTGCTGCTTTGGGGTCGCAATGGTATAGCTCTGGGTGCAATGTGGTCCTTTGGCTGGACTGGAGGGTCCTCCAGGGAGGCTCATTTGAGCACACACCCACATCACGCAACACAAATATCTATTCTCTAAACAATTCTGCTTCTCAGCAAGGTATGCTGTGGAATAGGCTTTGCTTTCACGGGTTTTGCAAATTGCAGAGAAGCTCTCTGTAATGCAGGGGAACAGCGTACACTGAATAACAAGACATAATTGATTCTTTCTCATATCCAAGTTCTTTGCAAATGCATACAATGGAGCAAGCACGATGATTTCTTAGCAGCACAAGAGCACCGTAGCTTAAATTCAAGCCTGGGGAAAAGGGGGAGGTGTGGTAGCCTATTGAATGAATGCAGTTAGCACTGCTGGATCACTGACACGGTGAACCTCCCAGCATTTGCCTGTCTCTGCTTGGGCACTGCTCTGCAGATCATCACCCTGCTGTTACATGAGTTGGAAAAATCCCTGTGTATACACTGAACTACCACTTTTCTCCAGGAATTTTGCTTTCAGAGCTTGCATTTGACTATTGCTTAGCAGACATAGTAGAGCAGTACTGAAACTAACACACTGTCTCAGTGTGTGCTGGTAGGGTATGTAATTCCAGACCACCAACCTAGAGTAATTTGCTGTACTCCAACCCCCCTTCTTCTGGGGGTGGGGCGGAGTAGTATTTTTTTTTTAGGTATGAAATTTACAGGACCTCCAATCAAATTAAAGGTGTCCCAGGGTCAACCCGTGAAACTAAATTGCAGCCTCGAGGGAATGGAAGATCCCGAGATGTTGTGGATCAAGGACGGAGCAGTGGTGCAAAGCGTAGACCAGGTGTACATTCCAGTAGATGAAGAACACTGGATCGGCTTCCTCAGGTACAACAGATGCAGAGAAGGAAGAATAACGTGGAAACTATTGCACAGTTTTCTGCTATCAGCTATATCTATGCAACAGCAGTGCCCTCAGTGGGGCAGGGTCCTTAGGTCTGCAATTCAGTATGTGACAAGGGCATAACTGAGAGCAGAATTGAAGCCACTGAGCACTGAGATTTTATGCACTAGAGCCATATTGGTTTCCCGATTCCTGTGGGGACAGGTGCTTTGCTAATGCTTGTGATGCTTGAGACATGACTTCAAGGTGAAAAGGATGTTCCTGCCTTGTTTGTTCATCTTGTTCTGCCATACAGGAGTATAAATAGGTTTTCTCCCTCATACTCATTGCGTTGTCTTACTCTCTCTTTTGAGCTGTCAGTCTGCCTAAAGGGTGAGGATTGTTAATTGAAATGAGATTCCCGGACTACATCCCCTTCCTTTCTTTGGGTAGGTGTGTTTGTCACCTGAACCATTCCTGATTCATTTTGCAATGAATCCTAATTTGTTCCTAGTACGTTTACACCACATGGTATTGGTCCTGCCCCATTCAGAGGAACAGAAACTCTTCTTCAAGGCAGCTCTCTGTACCTTTATTTCAGCAGAAGAGGCATGTCAGGTAGTTCTGGAAGTACTGAGTTAAACAAGACCCAAGGTTCTACTCTGTCTTTTTTTGTGCATTAAGAGAGCTTGTAGAAACAAACATGCCATCACCACGAGAGCTCAAAACTCTTGACTGACTGAGAATCACTCTTCCCTGAGCTCTGGCTTCATCTCCTATAGGTTTCTTGGATTGACATTTCACAGTCTCCAATTCCACCAACCAAAAGCTCTCTGTTAAATCTCACCTGTAAGAAACATTTTGATAGGAAAAACATCTGCGCACAGTAAAACTATTGCATAATCATATGTTGTGGAAACAGTTTGTCTTGAAACTATACTGTTTACTTCCCCCCAGTTCCACTAGTTAACTCTGCCCCTCAATCTCTTGGTCTGTTCTCCTTTCTTGCCTCTTGTTTCCTTCCACTTATCTCTGCAGCACCAGAGATAAGTTAGGATGCTAAAGCTGGACGTGTTTATGTCTTTTTCTCCTTTTTCCTTTCTTCTCCTAAAACGACCATTTCTGCCACCCACTGTGTGGTGCAATCACTGTGTTTCAGAACATGTGGTTGGATGGGCAGGACAGCTGATGCTATTTGAAGTTCCAGCTCTGAAAATCAGGCTGTAGTGGGTCCATTTTGTGCATTTTGGCAAACACTTTCCCTTTTCTGTCTTCCTTCCTGAGATGTTCTTCCCCTTCTCCAAGGAGGACTGCCAGTGTTAGAAAGGCGGGCATCAGATCTGTGGAGGAGCCCTGCATGGCAGTAGACCCGTGGCTGCACATCCTATGGGGGGCAGTCAACACTGGTGCATTGACAGGCACTCAGAATCATACTGATGCCTTTTGTAGCTGAGGCCTTGTTGTTTTGGGACCAAATTCTGCCTTTGCTCACCATGCAATGGAGCAGGCCAGCATAGCCTCTTGAAATCACAAACTCAGAGGCCCAAGGAGCTTTGCAGCTCTTGGGATGAGAGCAACACTGAGTGCAGTTGAGGTGAGGGGGGCCCTTTTTTGACCCACCTCTTCCTTTATAAGGCTGTTGCCAGTCCTGTCACCTAACTGAGGCAAAACCAGTCAGGCTCGTTGGAGGCTTGCAATTTGGAGTTTCCTGCTATCTCAGATGCTGTAGGCCAAGCTGTCGCTCTTGAAGGCTAGCTAGAGTCATGATTAAGGATTGAGATGACCAACCCTTCCTATCCTGAGAGGACACAGATGACTGGTTTTTTGCGAGGTTGTTTTGGAGGAAGGCTGGCTGCTCTGCTGGAGACTCTCTCCACCCACTTTAGAGAGAAGCCTCCCATCTCCGCTGTTTTGCCACATGCTTTGTGCTGGCTGGCTGTTGATCTCCTCCCCAGAGCTGGCTGTGTCTCAGTGGGCGTTTTCCGTGTATCTGGTTTGCCAAACAGTGAAGGGTCCTTTGGGGCAAAAACATGCTTTATCCACATAAAATATCGATATGGCTTTTGACTTTTTTCAGCTTGAAATCCGTCGAGAGGACAGATTCTGGGAAGTACTGGTGCCAGGTTGAGAACGGGGGGAAGAAGGAAGAATCACAGCAAGTGTGGCTCATAGTGGAAGGTAAGGAGTAGTAGTAGTGCTGGTTTCCTTTCAGGGCTGACCCACCAATATGCTCTAGGTTGCAGTGGTGAGAGCAGATTGCTCCAGTGACAGGCTTCTTGGCTCTGAACCGCTGCTAACTGCAGTGAAATTGCTACAGAGCAGTAGTAAGAAATAGGAAAATTGCATCAAGGAGCAGAGCTGTCAGTTCATTGCCTTCTGGTTTTATTTTGGCATGTTAGGAAACAAGATCCTTTCATGCGCACACATTTCTTTCCAGCTCTGAAATCCATTGTTGCGTTCATCTCTAAATACTTTGTAGAATTGAAAGAGATCCTTGGGGCTCATCTGGCCCAACCCACTTCCCAAAGCAGGATCACAGCCCGGTTCTGTGTATCAGCCAAACAGGTCTTGGAGGGCAAGGTACAGTTTTAGTCTGGTGCTGAGTTCTGGGAGAAGTACTGTACAGCAGCACTTCATGGCTGTGACTGTTCCATGTGGCACTGTCTGTCCAGGGTTTTTTGATAAGAACAACTTCTATATGGTTGTCCAAAAATCCAAGGCAGTGTGGATTGGTGGCTTCTTACTGCCTCTAGTTTCATTTCCCTTGAGCCATGATTCTGTTAGATCCCAGAAGCTAGTAGTCATAGGATGGCTTAATATTTGGTGAAGAAGTTGATAGGAACAGTACATTGGCAGAAAGAAGTGGCTTTTTGGATGTATTTGGTAGCATTTTGAGCCAGAGCTGAATTGACAGTCTTAAAGAGGGGGGGAACAGGGAGGGTGTTGTGGGAGATGGTGTGGTCTGGGTGTTTTACAGCAAAGATTTCACTGACTCAGAGCCATGGAAACATTCATAGCAGCTCTCACAGGAAAAGGAACACTTAAATTCTACCTTCCATAAATACCAGGCTTTTGTCCACCTAAATTTTCAGGTGCAGTTTCAACCGGAGAACATTGTTTACAGCTTAAAATGCTCTCTTTTGCAGAGTTTCTATTTCTGTTCCAATTACCAGGGCCTGCTCCAGAGGTGGCTGCATCTGCATGGTGGGTGCATTAGGAGTGATTGGGTAGCTCAGTGTGCTAAGCTATCTGATACAAACAAGGCACCCTTCTGGACAGCAGAGGCAAAAAGTATCAGAGTCACAAAAACCAGCTGCAGCTCGGTAGGGGGGGAGTGTATTGAGAATAAAGGCCAAAGCTGAAAGTGGAAGCAAAAAAAATGGAGCCAGTCACCTTTATGAGAAAAGCAGTATGGTAGCAGGTAGTTAAACTTGAACTGAGCATGTAATCATGTGCAAAGGGAGTTGGGGAATAAAATTAAAGATTAACAAGTAGTGATAAAGAGTGGGATTTTAAAAATGTGTCAGCTCTTAGCATAAAAAAGCACTTGGCAATGCAAATACCTATCAGTCCCACCTTCACTGTTATCTCTATGTATTTCTTCCCTGGGTGTACCAGTTTTGCCTAAATATGATTACTCTATTGATAACAACTGTTGTCCTCTTTGACTGAGAGAGGATTTTACTTGGGTGATTTTCAGCCTCCCTTCAGTGTGCCACACAAACAAGTGTGGACTACTGTTGATCTGACCTAGAGTGAGCTTGACTGGATTTCTGTGCTGTGTAATATCTGCTTTGAGATCTACTTAGGTAGTCTATATCTGTCAGAATTTGTAGCAATGGCATTTGAACTGTCTTTGTAATAGAAATGTTTGATCTTATGAAACACTCATTACAATTTACAGAAACAAAATTATTTTACAAGTGTTTTCTGGTTTAGAAACTAGACTCTGGCCTTGCTGAGAACATGATAGTGTTTGTTGCCCAGAGAGGTGATCTCAGAGGCACACTGTGGAGTGTTAAAAATACAGATTATGTTTGTTACAGAACTTTCCCTCTGAAATTACACCTCTGACCATGTCTGACCACGTGGCTGTTCCTGGGGCTGCTAACCCCCATTGGCTACAACCAGAGCCCAAGCCACACATGTATGGACACATTCCCCTGAATTGACACTGTCTAAAAACTGAGCTGTACAAAAAAATCAACCTCATAGGTTGGATGCTGGCTTGGAACAGGGAATAGGCAGGATTATTTCCTTGCTTTGACGCTGATTTCCTGGCTCCTGGCTGGTCAGTGCCTCCGTGGTGCATCTGTGAAAGGGGCATGCTGGCACTCACCTCTTGTACCAGGAACTGGGAGGCCAAAGGTGTTGCAGACAGCAAGCTGGCCAGGTAACATATGTACAGTGCGAGTTCCTCAGCTGGATGAGTCAGCTGCACTCCCTAAGCTATGAGAGTTTTTAATTGTGGTCTTGTCTGATCTGTTTAGCTGCTCCCAAAGTGAGAAAACCTGCCGAGCTGGGCAGGATCCACCTGAAAGGTTACCTTGGGTGTCATGGCAAATGGACAGGAGGCAGGGATCCTGCTCACAGGTAGAGAAAAGGTGATTATTTTCCCTTCTAATCTTCCTTGGAGAAGGAGGACAAATCAGGCAGAGGTATTGCAGCTGGTATCTGTAAAGCTCATTCATTTTTATTGTTTATATATGAATGCAATAAAAAAAATGAAATAAAATACGTAAACAAAACCAAACAGTAAACCATGTTGATGGATATACCTGTCCTGAACATTGGCTTATGCACAGATAGGCACCATTATTGCTCAAATGACCTATTTTTAGATCTGTTTTAGTTTGTTCATTTACTTGCCACTCTAAATGGAGTCAAGGAAGGTGCAAAAGAACTGCCACCTGAAGGACACAAACAGCGACTGGACAGTCAGTGAAAGACTGAGAGTATCACTTTTGGCTGTAGCTTAGGGGAATTGTCAAGCGTTAGGCTTCTGTCCCTGTTTAGGCACCTCCATTAATTGCCAGCTGGTGGAGGTGCACAGCACCTGCCACATCAGTGGAAATCCCTGAGCCTGCCATCTTTGGCCAGGGAGAGACAGTGTAATTTCAGCATGCGAATGCTCAGTGTTTTTGGTTCCTCTGTTTCTGCGAGGCAACAAATCAGCAGTTTTCAGAACACATTTTTTCCAGCTGAGAATACCTGATTTAGGGGTAGATGCGGTCAGTAGTAGCTGTGCTTGATACCCAGAGATTTTAATATAAAAGGGAACTGAATGCTTCTCTGGGCTCTTCCGCCAACCATCAGAAGTACGTGCTGGCTGTCCTGCATGGTCAGTACTGGTGCTGATGGCTGGTGAAGTTCGTGTTACTGGTTTGGAGCACTGAAACCACAAGAGTTTTGGCATTGCCCATAAGAGGAACCACATCTCTTGATGTGTTGAATTACACTCGACTATTGCCCCTTAGAGATGACCTGAGGTAGTCAGCATTGCAGTTGCATTTTGCTCCCTGTGGGCCTGTTGTACCAAGCAAGAGTCTTTCCATGGTGGGGAACAGATAGTTACCAAGAGAGCTGTGTCCATGTTTCAGAGCCTTCAGCTCTGAAACAAATTACCCCTGACTTCAAGACAGCCTGTTCGTAGTGGTGTTAGAGCATGCTAGAAGGCATCTCCAGTCAATTAAGCTTCAGAGAAAGCATTGCAAATGATCCCAGTTTCTCACCAGAGGGGTTTTTTCCTCATTCATGGGTTTGTTAAAGCCACTAGTTCAACACGTTCTCAAGCTTCAGGTTTTAATGCATGGCAAGAAGTATCTGCAGCTGGATTAGCTGTCTTCTAAAGTGGTGTCTGCCACTGTTAAAGTTATTGACTGTTGCCTCTTTAAACTCCAATCTCTTCAGCTGAAAAATTGAGCAAATACTACCACTAAGAGCTGCTTCATAGGGGAGTCTTGAAGGACACTCAGTGAAAGTGGTTTTTCAAAGGCATTTTGGGAAGCAAGCACTCTTTCTCTCAGACTTCTAGTGGTAGTATTTAAACATTCATGCCCTAAGGTGATCCAGCGTATGTGACCCTTGGTTTTTATAAAGGGCTTAGAGGGCATCGAATTAGGTGTAGTGGCTGGGCAGATGGATGTCCAATGTTCGGCACTGGTATTAGTGGAAATAAACAATAGACAGAAAGAGTGTCTCCAGTTGTTGTCACTTGTCTGTTGCTCTTCTAGGTGTGCCCTACTTTACTGTGGAACCTGAGGATGTGTCCGTGTCCCCTAATGCCCCGTTTCATATGGCCTGTGCTGCTGTTGGTCCCCCTGAACCAGTGACAATTGTCTGGTGGATGGGAGACTCTAGAGTGGGGCTTCCAGACATCTCCCCCTCCATCTTAAATGTGTCAGGTAAGGCTGCTGCTAATGCAGGGGATCAACTTTAAGCATCAGAAGAGGAGGGCTCTCTTCTGATCATGCCTAGTGACACTGGGTAGCCACATAGTGTGAGAGTGGTGTTTGACTCTACATTAAGGGTTGAGGGGTCATGATCTCATACAAAGCCAGACTGATCATCTCTCGGGGTGACGGTTGCTCAGTGTACTTTCTGCTGGTTTGAGGCACACAAGCTCTTAACAGAGTTTGGGTGTGGCTGGCACTCTGTTAAAGGTGCTACTGAACAAATGATGCACTGGGTGCCTCTTTAGTTCCACCTCGTGGAGGGTGTCCGTGGTTATATTCAGTGACTCTCTTGGTGCCATTTGGCTTGTGACCCTCCAAGCATTCACATGTAACAGATGACATCTCCTCCTGTGCACAGCCATGCCATGCACTGCTTTCCCCTCTCTTCCTTACCTCTGTCTCTGTTCGAATGCCCTCGTCATTAAAACGTGACTGCCTCTTGTAATTGTTTGACACTTGTTGTAAAGGTTGTAAAGGTTCTGAAGTGGGCTGGTTGATATCCTTTAAGACCAAGGTTTGCCCCAGAGCAGGCACGGTGGTACAGCAGCAGCATCAGCTGAAGAACTTGCGAGCCAGTAGGTGTTTGGGCCTCTCTTCAGACCACTTTCAGGGAAGGGCAATATATATCTACCAGGAACTGTCTGCAACTATTCTTTTAGGTACAAGAGAAGGTTCTTGCCTTCTCTTAAAGGTAACTTTATTCTAGTTAGTTGTCTAACACCTTTGTACTATGTCTTCTTTTTGGTGCTGTTTTATTCTCAGCATCCCCGAGCCAAAGTGGAACTAGCTATTTAGAAAAGTTTTTGCAGCTAAGAGTCATCTCTGGTGCCTCTTCATCAGTGTTAATGCAGTTACACCCCAGGTTGAATTTCTTTTTGTACATCATGGACCATCCTTTGAGCTATCCAATCCTATTCAGACTTCCCTTAGAACCTAATTTATATGCAAATCAAAACCTGATTCATGATTTGCAATGGTTTTAAATCATCGTCTCTCTCTCTTACATAACCACTAATGCTCTTCCAAGTTGGAAATGAAAACTGCTCCCTCATGATATAATCTTCCTGTTGAAATGGAAACTGAAAAGACAGATAGTTGAGAGGGAAAGACAATAAAAAAATAAGTCACCCTTCCTCCACTAAACACATCCCATGGTACCTCACAAAATTTTTGGCATTGTGGGGCAGTGGCATGGAGACCTGAAGAAGGATATCTATTCCTAGTGATTCTTCAGATGAATTGCTGTTGTATATATTCATCAGCAGCACCTTTCTTTGCTTTTGGTGTTCTTTGGGATGTCCCTTGGGCAGGTCTTGTCTTTGCCACCAAAAAAATATAGCAGGATACGATCTGCATGGTCAGATTACCAAAGTATATTGAAAAGACAGTTGGTAAGAAAACAGGCAGTGCTAGCTGAATAAAGTATAAAATTCTGAAGAAAATAATAATAAAGTACTGGATAGAAAGCAAACATTTAGAAGGTTTAACAGTATTGTATTTGGAAAGCAGTGCTGGCATGGTGTTAGAGAACAAGCAGTTCTTGGTTTGTGGTGTGTTTTGTATTTTCTTTGGGGCAGGGCTGTGTTTGCTTCTTTCTTGGGACATGCCTGCCACATCAGGTGATGCTCTGCTCTGTTGCCTGGGCTTTAGCCTGCTGACTGCGTTTTCTTCTCGTCCACGAGGACTAGTGGAGGAGGCTAAAATACTCTGTTCTTTAATTTTACAACATTCCCTCCTCTCTTCCTTTACACCTTCTTTGCAATGCCATTAGTCCCAGGCTTGGGAGATGAGTCAAAGGGCAAAGACATGGTGCAAGCTGCTCTGTGCAGCTCCTAGTAGTTTTCCTTCCTAAAATGTATGCCCACAGTGTGCCAATCCTTGACTTTTCTCAGATACAGCTCCGCAAGGAGCCAAGTCAAGTGAAAATAGATGCTGGACACGGTTCTCCAGGCAGCTTTGCAAATCTGTCTCAATTCTCATTAATTTGCAATACGCATGCTTTTTGGAGCAGCCAGACATCAGTATGATGCCATGTTCAGGCCCTGTGGGATGCATGGATGCTCACAGAAGACAGGGAGCCTAATTCTTACTTGTATCACCCCTGGAAAGTGCTTCAGTGCTAATGTAGTAGCATTTAACTTACATTTTCTTTGTGTGTCTTCAAAAGTCTAATGCAAGGTGAGAGACAGGTGGGCATTAACTTGAAATAGGCAGCATCTGGTTGGAGATCTGCCTGGGTTTATAACTCAGTTAGAAGATTGTTGTTGCTCAGGTGCAGGCTGAGGTCCAAAGCATTGGGCATTGTATAAGCTCATGGTTCAACACAATCTTTACTCCAAAGAATTTGAGAAGTGGACATCTACTTATCGAGCACTGTGAGCTGTGTCCCTGACAGATTCTTCCTTCTTTTTCAGTGCTTTCTGAAGCTCTTGTGAAAGCTTTTCTACGTTACCACACTCTCTCTGTTAAAAATGTGTTTAGCACGTTAATTATGTGGAAATCCACATGCCTTTGATTGGCATCCAGCTCAGTCCTGCAACTGCCTGTACAGATTGAGTTGGATGTCACAAATAATTGAAATTCTCCTGAAGGTTGAAGCTGGATTATATAGCTGTTTGTGTTTCCTTTCCTTTTCTTGGCTGATCTCCAGGTATTAATCAAAGCACAGTTTTCTCCTGTGAAGCTCACAATGTAAAGGGATTGTCTTCATCTCGGACGGCCACTGTTCAAATTAAAGGTGAGAGTGCAAGAAACTGGGTAAGGGACTCGGGTTTGCTCTCTGGGGAGGGAAAGTAGGGCTCCTTAATGCAAGGGGTTGCCTCAAAGCTGCTGGCAGCCAGCACCAATTTTAGCTCCTGGCAGTCAAAACAATGCTTTGTGCTCTAACGGCAGTTCCCACTTCCTATGCAGGGCCATATCCCAGGCTGTTGAAAATAAACCACATCTGATTGAGGAGTGGAAATGTGATGTCAAATAACAGTTTCTCCTTGAAAAGGAGAGAGCAGGGACAGTCAAATTGTTTGTGTGAGATGAAGCTGATGTAAATCTGTAGCTGGGGAAATCTTTCCTTCTTGGAGATAGATGGGTCTTGTTAGAGCTAAAGAGGCCGTTAATTCTGCTTGCTTCTATTATTATCACATTTGATGCTGAAAAAAGTCAAGGAAGGCGATCACCAGTGGCCAGTAAGGTCTGCTCATCCACACTGGTTTTATGGATTTTATTTTTTTTAATTCTTTGCTCTTTAAAAACAAAACAAATAATTCCTAGCCTGTGCATGACCAGTTGCCATTGGAAGTGCCCAGGTTGCTGTGACATTTCCTCTGTTCCTCCAGGTGACTGAAATGGGGATAATCAGAGCAATTAGTTCTTCCCCTCCTCTTCATGTTGAGATGCTTCTGCATTTAAATTTTTAGTCGTGCTTTAATGCACATTTAATTACACGATCATCAGTTTCAGGAGAGGCATGGCACAAAAATCATTTGTTCCATATTACTCCATCACGAGTAAGAGCAAGCATTTATGTCTGTATCAGTATCACAACTCGTAGTTGTAGTAGCTAATATTCATTAAAGGACAGCTTAAAATCCAGCTGTAATCTACCACTCTTACAGTGTGTTTTTCTTCAGGACATTGTGGTTACTGCTATGCCAAGAATGCAGTGTGCTGAACTAGTAAGATTTATAACTTAATTTAAAACCATTTGGAGTTGTTGCCTTAAAGGCTTGTCTACACAGGGGAGTTAGTTATTGTGGAGTATATCTTCTGTGGATATATTTTTATCCTGGGATAGAATTTAGTTCACAAAGCTATTATGCTTTAAAAAATCTCATCAAGCCGTAATTTGAAAAAACATTTAGCATAAACAAGCTTTTTTATTTTCTGAATGTTAACATAGGTTATTATTATTTTTATTAACCAAGATGAGAGGGTAAAGACCTCAGAATTCCCAGAAATTATATGTAGCCAAAAAGTACTCTATAGGGGTCAATCATCAGCTAATGGATTCTGAGAGGGACACGTGTCCATCACACACTTTTGTCACACACACATGTTTTAGAGCTGAGAAAGAGCAATCTTAAGTGATTCAACAGATGTTGCACCAGTATGTGGCATTTCCTAGAGACAAAAATCAGGTTTTAAACAGCAAGTCCAGTGCTGTAGTCATAAAAGTTCTAACTGTAATGCGTTAAAGATATCTAAAAGCATAGTTCTAAACTTACCTACATGATGAGCGTTTTCTAAATAGAAAAAGGTTGAAGATTCTAGTACAGCCCCTGTTAAAATTAAAGCAAAGCTCTTAACAAGGGCATCAGCAGGAATAGGAGCAGGCCCAAATAATGTTTGTTTAGTCCTTGATCCTATGAACATGCAGAATTCAGTGAAATTACTCCTGGAAGTATTTGTCTGTGTACATGCATGTTCAGGGCCTTCCTCTCTTGCACAAGTCCATCTGCTAATGAGGACTCTTAAGTCTTTCTACAATTTATTAAACAATTAGTTTCTTCTGTTTCCATAGGCAAATATTTTTGCTAGGACATTTACAAACTGTTAACATTTCTTCCTATTTGTTGCTGTTGTTGCTCATTATCTATTCTCTGTAGGGCCCACAATGTGCTGGGTGTACTCCAAGCAGAAAATTACTGTTATTGTAGCCCACAGTCTCCAGTCATGAACAAAGCCCCATTGTTCCAGCCACTCTCCAAGCACAGAGGAAGTTAACTCTCATTGTGTTAACACTCAAGGTCCTATATTCAGACAGGCATTTCTCTCCTTTATATGTGGAGCTAACACTTTTAGAGTCGTATCCCGTGTTTCGGAGCACAACAGAAACAGGAGCCCACGGTTTTTTCCCAAGACACCATGGGGAAATGCATCTGACCTTTCTACAAATTGTGGAGTTAGGGGAAAGGTGCTAGCAAGCCAAACCTCCCAGCAGCTGTCTCCGTTACCTAGGGAGTGTGTTAGCAGCCAATTATTTATTCTCAGTGCTGGCATAGCCCAATCCTCCTTTGGGCCTAACATCCAGTGTTGAAATTATATGTTGCTAAACCCAAAAGTTACAGTGTGTCTACAAAAGATTTGAGTTATGTTTCAACAATATCCAAGTAAGCAGTGAAAGCAAGCTTTTTTCTCGCCTAAGAGTTTACAAACCTGAACACCAACATCAAAAGAGAATAAAACAAAGATGCAGTGAAGTCTAAGTTAACTCACAAAGAACTCACTGCTTGTTTTCTATTCCAGACCCTTGTTCTGCTGCCTCGCCTCCCCCCTCCACGCACCTGGTTCTTATCTATGTGGCAGCCCCCTGCCCTGTGTCCTGGTAACTAGTTAACCAGACAACAAAGGCTTTATAGGGTTAATCTGTGTCACCATCTATTCCCTACCCCATCCTCTCCTCTAGGCCCTCTGTAGAGATCTCGGAGGGGACTTCGGGCTGTGCATTTCTCCTGCAAGATGGCCCTGTGGAGATGCTGAAGGCAGCGGTATTGTGGTTCTCCTTGGTGCAGTGAAAGACAAAGATGCTCTCTGGCAGAGTAGAAGATGCAGCTGGGGGAATCCTGGTTTGCAATTACTTGTCCACTGCTGCTTTCCACTGGATATAGCTCAGGAGAGGTGGAAAATTCGATCTACAGACAGAGCCTTGTCCTGAGGACCTCTGGGTTTTTGAGGGAGGACTTCTGAGGGTACAGTTTGTTGAGGTACTACAGGAGAGGCATCACTCACGGCAGCAGTGTAGAATTTTTTAAAATTAGAAAAGGGTTAAGGGAGAGGTTAATATTCATGAAGCTGGTAATTTTTTCAGGAGTGAGGTGCCTGAATGATAACAGTGACTCGGGGTGAAAAAGAGATGGTGAAGGGTATATTGGAGAGAATAGGAAGTAACTATGTGGAATTACATGTGAGGGAAAGAGAAGTTAAAGGGAAGCATCAAGGATCCTAAAAGGAAGCCAGGCATTCTGATGCTGTGCTACAGTGGTAGGAAGCACGAATATCTGATTAAATGTCCACTCTGGGAATCCTGATTTTGTTCCTGGCTGTGCCCTTAGTTTGTAGAGTGGTATCAGCCATGTGACAGGCACTCCCTTTGCTTTGAATTACCCCTCTGTAAAACAGTTTATTCATCCCAAGCCTGAGGCGCAGATTTTGGTTCAGGCTCCATCCCAGGGAGCTTCAGTAGGAGTTTGCAATGGACACCTGGAGGCAGCGCTTTCACAGCACAAAGAGGTCTACTGCAAATCAGCTTCAGGGGGTTCGGGTCACTACAGTTAACCACTCTTTGCCTGGTGCTAGCAGAGCTGGTGTTGGAGACTGGACTGAGAGACTGAGAACCAGGGGTGGGACTTTAAAGCCCTGATTTGGTTCACAGTGTAGGTCCGCAGGCAACTGTGTGTGCAGTGCTGAGTCATGCATTGTGATGAAGGGGGCAGGAGAGAGGGCTGAGTAGGGAAGGTGTAAATGTCACAGACTGGCATTACCATCAAAGAGATCAACTGCTGCCTGTATGCCATGCAGTGAAAGAATGGCTGCCAATAGCTTGTTCAATGTTAAAATAATAGTTTTATTCACAACTGTCAGGGACACTCTCTAAAGATATGATATTGTACCATTTCTCTTAGTGATTTCATTGCATAATTTCTAGCCTCAAGCCTCCTCCATTTCCCTGTGAATACCTGCTCAGTTCTGTGTATGCTGAATGGTCTCTTTGTTCTTTTATAGCCATGCCTCTCCCGCCTCTCAATGTAACTGTAAGCCAAGTCACCAGCAGCAATGCCAGTGTGGTCTGGATACCAGGATTTGATGGCCGTGCGCCCCTCCATTCTTGCACTCTTCAGGTACGGCTTCTCTGGGTTGTGCCCTTCCCTGCGTGAATAACAGGACTCTACTGAGCCAGGTCATTTCCTGGGCCGTCTTTTGCTCTCACAACTTATTTGTAGCAGTATTTGAATTCTTATTTCACAGTATTAAAACATAAAAACTCAACAGGGTGCAACTTGGGGCGTATATAGGTGCCAAAGAGCAGATAATGAACTTCACGCTCAAAAGTTAAGAATTAGAGACTGACCCCATCCTCCCTCACGACAGGTTATCACATCAGTTGCTTCCATAAATCCAGTAATCCGTACAGATTATTACACTGCAGCACACATGAAGCACCACAGCACTCTGTGGGAAGTGCCCATGAGTAGCTGTAGCTGCAGTGTGCTCATTCCTCCTGCTAGCACGGAGCAGCTGCCCTATGGTAACTTATTCACATGCAAGTGCCTGTGACTCCCATGACAGCTGAGCTCTGTGCTTTGCAATGCCAGAGGAAATGCAGGAATCTGGATGTACCAGTGAGTCCGAAGGATAAGGAGCTTGCCAAGTATAGAATGTGGTACAGGAAGGGTAGGAATGATCGAGGCAGGAGATAGATTGGGCTTTTTGGTACAAGGTCAGGCCTATTTGTGGTTTTCCATTGTCAGAGACCAATTCTGCCCAGAAAATCAAGGGTGACAATATCTGTTAGCTCTACTGGTGCAGAGTACTCCACATCTCTTGGACTGCTTCTTGAGGTCCAATAGTACATGTCCAAGTACAGGGAGAGTTAGTTTCTACCACTGCACACTTAAAGGTAGAATCAGACCAAAGAGGAGGTAGCCAAATGTCAAAAACAAATGATGATTCCTGAAGTGGGCTGTGCAAACACAGCTAGGCACAGTCCCCATGGATTTATCTGCCAGCTGGGAATATTAGACCCCTCTGCTTTCCCTGCCTGATTACAGCAGCATTTTGAGCTGGAGTGGAATTTCTGTGGGGTGTTACCAACTATGTAGAGGAGGATTATAAACTCAAGGTAATGCTGGAAGCAGTCTAGCTAATTTAATTTAATCTAACTTTTTATTTGGAGAGGAAACCAGAGATTTCATGCTTTGATGTTTATTTTCTTTCATAAGTAAAAGAAACCATCATCTTGATTTAACTCATTGGCAGAAAGAACTCCTGAATATAGCTGGCCGTGGTCTCTGGGTTTTGTTGCTGCTTCTGTTCTTGTTCGATGTCAAAAATGGTTTTCTTCCTCTGTTTTACAATGCCAGTTATCTCCGGTTGGAATAGCCTATTCTCTCTGGCTTGCTTGCTGCAATGCTAATCACCCTGGGGTTTAAGTTCCCCCTCTCACTTTTGGCAGAGGCAGGAGTGGGTGATGGGACATGTGGAAAAGCTCTGAAGCAGAGCTGCTCACTTTCTGTCCACTCAGCAGTCTCTCACCCCTTTTCTAAGCCTTTTCTGTTCGGTTTGGGGAGGATGAAGTTCCTGCATTTGAGTCTGGGAGCAGAGTAACTTGGCAATAACCCTCCACTGTCAGAAAACCATGCTTCCTCTGACTCCCACATTGAGAGATTTTGTGTGAGACATTGACCCACATCTCCATGTGAAAATGCACGTGTTCCTGGCTCGTCATGATTGTGCTTCTGCTTGGAGCCTCCCAGAAGAGGAAGAGGGATTGGAACTTTGCTGTGCTTTTCTGGCACTCGGGGTTGCAGCGGGTGCACCAGGAGCACCACTTTCAGACAGGCAGATTGCTCCTGGGATCAGGGCAGGGAATAGCAGTTTTTTGCTGTTAACGCAAGCCATGTTCCAGGGTGTGAAAAGGACAGATGCAAGAGCACCAGCTCTTGAAACTGTTGAACAGAAACACATCATCAAATAGACAGGGTTTTACACAGAAGTCAGCTTGTTTTTTTCCTGCTTTGGGTGACACTGATAATGACAACAATATGCTTCTCTATTCAGGAATTTTGAGATTCTTCCTTTGTATTAGGTAAATAAATCAGTGTGCCAGAACTGTACATGAGAGTGAGCAGAAGGGTGGTGAGAAAGGGAAAAATGCTGCTGCTTAAAGGATATAGAGTCCCTATGACTATTTCACTTTTGTCAATACACCCTGATTTTACTCCCAGGTTTGCTATTTCATATGCACTTGAGAAGAAAGTCTGAGCCTGGGAGCAGTGCAGTGATTTCTTCTGTATAAAAGTAGGAACATTGAACCTTTCTGTGCCATAAGAGCACACAGTGATATCAGATTTAAATTAACATTTGTGCTGCTTAAGAGCTCGGATTTGGGGGGAAAAAAAAGAAGGGTTGCAGGAGTGGCAAAAAGTTTCTTTCCAGTTTAATTTGCAACAGTTTAGTTGAACCAAGCCACTAGTGCCTACCATGTCTCTAATCCACTATAAAACTGAAAATATACAAAATTCTGAAAAAAAGAGTTCATCAAAAGGTGACAGTAGGCAACATGAAAGTTGATCTACCAGTTTTCATTACCTAAATTTAAACAATCCTCAGAAGCCAGCCACTAACACTCAAAGCAACAAGGATGTTTCATTTTCTTTAAAGGAATAATAATCAACTGTAGAATCTGTAACACAGGTAAGGAAATGCTTTAAAATATGGAACCAAATTTTCAGTTGGTGGAAAATTGTTGTACTGCCAGGGTTAGAGTGATGTCACTTCATGATTCTTAGTTTGACAACTCCCTTTTTGGTATTTTAAGCACCACTGGTACTATATGTATTTTTACACATTTCTTTGTCACTCTTGGCACAGGTAGCTGAGTCACCAGATGGTGAGGAGGTCTCCACTGAAATCACCCCAGTGCCGCCCTTTGCCTACAGAGTGCAAGGCCTGAAGCATTCTACCAACTACAGCGTTCGTGTGCAGTGCAGCAATGAGATGGGCAGCTCCCCTTTCACCGACAGGGTTTATTTCCAGACCCTGGAGCTTGGTAAGAAATAGCAGAGTAGAACAGGAAAGCAGCTCTGAATCTGAAAAAGAAGTGATGATGAACTTCATTAACTCCTTGCTTATTCTGAAATACAGGAAATGTTATTCTGTCAGATTCTGTCCACTTTAAGGGACTCCTAGAACAAAATAATGTGATTAACAGCAATGATGCACAATACAGAAGTTGATCCAACCATGAGGCTTCTACATGCTGATCGCATTAGCTCTCTAAGATTCTTGGGATCTGTGAGAGAAATGAGAGATACTGACCAACCTATCTTCTCCACTTGAAGCAAACAAAATGCTGGTGGCTTGCAGTTGTTGTTTTCTCTCCTCACACCCTCTCTCTTCTGGCTGATCTCAAGAGAGAGGGTGAAACTGTCATTTTCAGGGTAGATAGTGCATTATTTTCCTGCATAGAGTGATTGTGTTCTGTCCTCTGCTTTCAGCTCCAAGCAGCACCCCTCAAAATATCCACGTTATTCAAAGAGATCCCGGTCTGATTTTGGAGTGGGAAGGTGTGGCTCCAGATGTGCTGAAAGAAAATGTCCTAGGATACAGACTGGAATGGATTCAGGATAATGTAACTCAGGTAACAGATCAAGAAGGTAGCTGGACACAGTTGGAAAATGTTCATATTAAATTTTATAGCCTTTAGGGTTCCTCATTCGTACCGAGGAACTAGATTGCTGGCATTGCTTTTGTATAAATGGATCTATTCTGATTTGAGAGAACTCCTCAGTATTTAGCCTCAAGATTTAGGGCCATTTCTTCCTTCCTGGCATACACAGAATTCCTTCACTTAAATGTTCATCTGCAGACAGACCAGTTCTCTGTCATTCCTTGTACAGGAAGGACGACAGAGAGAGAATCCACTTTACCCTTTTCTAATACTGTCCCAAAGGCAGCTGAGACAGTGCAGGATCTCGGCTTTCTCTCTCCTGTGACTGGGCCTTGGCTTTCCAAGTCATAGCAGCAAAGATGTACTTAACAAGTGAATGAGCTATACTGTAAATCACAGATTCTTTTGTTTAATTTACAAAACATAGGGAGTTGAAAGGACCCTGGCAGGGTAGAAGGCCTTTCATTTGTTCTTCCTCATTGACCTTTCCCAGGTATCTATCAGCCTTTGAAATTCACAGCATTTTTTATGGTTTCTAGCTTCCCAATAGGTATTTACCCAGTGCTTATTAGTGATGAACAAGCCTGTAATAATAGACAGCTAGAGGGAAAAGAGACTTATTTCCTTTTTTGCATGACCCATTTCATCCTAGGTCAGCGTCATTGAGTGACAGTATTTTGAGTTCCCATTGAATTTACATTGTGTCAGTGGTGGCAGCCAAATCTTCATGGGTTTACTGCAGACAGTGTGTATGAAGAGGATCCACAAAACTACTGAAAATATGTTGGCCTTGCAATACTAAGTGAAAATTGGCCATGAAATTCAGAAGCCATTTGGGATTTGGTCAACAGGTTAGAACAGATAGACAGCCTTGTCTCTTAGATTAAAACTGTCAGATGCTTTACAGTATGTTAGCACATCTTTGTGTTTAAAGCACAAGAAGGAGGTATATCTTTTAACAGCAGAAAAAAACACATTTCTATAGCAACTTGCATGGAAGGACCTCAAAGGAAGAAACCATTAAACCTCATACCTTCCTTATGCCTTGGGAAACAATTAGCTATTTTTGGGAAGAGAGTCCCAAGATGATAGCCCAGATTAGTGACCAAACTGAGGTGAGGACTCAGGAGTCACAACTTCTAACCCTTCTTATAGCACCAAAGAAGCACACGGTGATGTTTTGGTTTAGTTTTAAAGGTGAAGTTTTACACTGGATTTCTTTTAAGACAGTTTACAGTTTGTTGTCATTTGCACTCAGGGGGAGATGATTGTGCAGGATACAAAAGCTAATCTCACAACGTGGAATCCTCTCAAAGACCTGATTATCAGGGTGTGTGTGCTGAACTCTGCAGGATGTGGGCCCTGGAGTGACCTCTTCCTGCTTGAAGCCCAAGAGGTCATGGGTGAGTGTTCACTACCTTTCCTTCACTTTGAAGAAACAGTCAAAAGTGCTGGGACTGCTGTTTTCTCTTACCCTTTTTCTTTCAGTGCTTACCACTGATTGAAACACGTGGCTTTATACAACAGCACACTTCATCAAGCAGATTAGAAATTCAATAATCTTTAAAGATCTGGTGTAAACAAAACAGCTTCTGGCCACTACTGTCTTCTTTAACAGGGTTTTGCTGTGCTTAATGCAAAGCAGGAGAAGGGCAGATACCACAGAAAAGGTGCAAATGAAGGTTTGAAATCCTTAATTTAGGCTTAAGCCACACAAGTGTAAATGTGACAGAAAACTCCTCTAACACAGGTTCTCCTCTTTGATTTAATTTGAAGCAATTCCTGACTAGTTTCAATGGAGCCTGATTCAAATCATGGCCACATGGGGGTTTGTAATTGTTTTACTGAATATGTTTATATTAAACCAGTTTAGCTGTCTCCATGGATTAGCTGAGCTACTGGTAGAAGAGGAAGATGATGGTACAGACACTGTATCATGCTATCTGAACTATGTGGAAGGATTTGTTGGGAGCAAAGAACATGCATGTGTGGAGTGCATTCCCAGTGATGAAGGGCAGTTAGGCTCACCTGTGGTGATTTGCTTGCTGCTTGTATTTCACAGTGAATGGGCAAGGGGAGTTGGGCTGTGAAGAGGGACAGGATGTTTTATGGGGAAATGGATAGAAGGGGAAGAATGCTGTTGCTTAGAAGGAAACTGTGAAACAACAAAGAGGAAGATGTTCCAAATAAAGATACAGATTGGTGATAAGAAGTCTGTGAGGTGAGATCATACAAAAATCCCAGTCTCCTGTGGCCCAATCATCATCTCTGATGATGGTCCACCTATTGCTGCTTTCTTCCCACTCCACAAATCTTTGAGGAACCACACAGACATTAATCTCTCCTGATCCTTCCATACTTAAGATGGCAGAGGGACTTAGAGTGGGGTTCCCAGGCAAGCAGGAGGTGGGGGATAGAGGCAGAGTAACTAATAGACAGTTGTAGCCTTACTTGCAGTAGCGCATCTAATGATGGTTTTAACATGCACGTTACTCGGGTCCTTTGTCAGCTCAGTTCCCGTGATGAAGTCAGCACTGATGGTTATGTGTGAGCACGTAGTCACTTTGGGATCAAAGCCCTCAAATTATTTAAAGCAGAATGAAGGGGTGTGGAGGTCCAGAGCTGACCCTATGGAGGTTGGTCACTGACTCCATCAATTTTTTTCCTCCTGCTTTGTGATCAGGTTTTTTCTGTGGCACCCAAACACAGAGTAAAGTATCTGAAGGGACTAGTTCTCCTTGGAAAATGGCCATCACTGGCAAGAAGCCCCAGGGAATGTATAGGGTTTGCATTTTACAGGGAGCTGGGGTGGGAGAATCCTGAAAGCTCTATATATTGTTGTTTGGTTGTTTTTATTTACAAACCACTTCAAAAAAAAGTAGCATCAGGAGTGGTGCTTGTTTTGGTCAAATGCTTTCTGAAAGCATATGTATTTCTTCACAAGCATAACAGGCTGGAAGTAAAGGTTCACTGTGGAAACACTGACAGGCCTTAAACAGTAGAGCTGCAGAAAGACTGCAGTTTTGTTTCAGGCCTGGTAGAAAATATAAGTCGCTTCCTTTCCCAAAATAGAAAACTGGCACTGCTTCCTTTCTGTGAGAAATGCCAGGGGTGGTTTCTGACCAGCTCCCAGTGCGGCAATAAGGATGACTAAGCTTGTATAAACTTTAAGTTGAATTTGTCATCGCAGCAGAGCCAGTAGGAGCTCCACCCTGCTTATGCAGAGATCTTGTGTGCTATTAACAAAGATTGTTTTAATATTTTCAGAAACATTCTCAATAGAAACTTCTCTCTTTCATTGCAGAGCGAGGAACAGAATGGTCTAGTAGCTTTTCCCTATCTGTAATCTTCACGACTGTAGGCAGGAAAAGACTCTTGGATTATGTTCTTTGCACACCTTTGAGATATAAACTTGCTATGAAATAAAAGGGCTCTCATCATCAATGGGCTCCTAAGTACTCTTTTAAACTCATCTAATAATACCGTCTTCTCTCTGCCTTGTGCAGTCTTAAGGCATATGCTGGTTAAAAAAGGGGGATATAGGAGATTGGAGAGAGAGAGAGTTGAGAGAAGAGAGGCAGGTTGGTCTTTACTTGGGCTGCAGCCATTCTCTTGAGCTCAGTGACATCAGTGGGGAAGCAATGATTTGTGGGCTGGAGGAGGAAAAGCAGTGAATTTCAACATTCATTTCTATTTCTGACACATTTGCTATAAAATGTGGGATGGGCTCCTGATGCCCAGCAGTTTAGAACCAGGGAAAATAATTTTGTTTTGTTTTGTTTTCATCCACACTCCTTTCGGAGGGACTCCCCGGAAGTTGACCTAAATCCCCACTCTCTCACGAGGCCAGCTAACAGAGACTAGAAAAATAAGCCGAGAGAGATTTGTCTCACCGCAGGGAGAAGGAAACCTTAGTGTTAACTATCAGAGAGGACCTTTCACATGAGTGTTGTTAGTTGTTTCTACCCTGATTGTTTGGCAGACACAGCCCAGGTGATTGGCTTGGGAATTTTGGGGAGGGTTTGAGTTACCTTTATTGTATTTGAGAAATACAGCTTCTGTTTCTGATCTCTCCCTCCTCATAAGCAGCCTTGAAGGGCTGGGTCAAAAGTTGCAGCAAGAGGTAGTATCATAAAACCCAAAGCCTGTAAAGCCTTCTGGGTGATAAAAGTATATGTGAGTCAGTGAAGGAGGTAAGATGCTGGAAAATAAGTACTAAAGATCTGATAATTTGCTTCAAGTGGAGAAGTACTAGTCTGCTTTCTCAATGTTTCATTAAGCTCTACCTGTGTTTTAGACTAATATTCCTTCTTTAAAAATTTGGATAAGGTTCATCAATGTAACTGGTAATCAAGCCTTAGAAGCCTCTTGCCTGCCAGGACTCTGCCAGTAAGGGTGTCTGACTCCTTTTTGTATACATCTGAGCAGAGATTCGTCCAAATCCCATCCCATCAACCTAACATCTCTTTTAGGGATAGGTTTGCTTATACTGTCATGACTTATAATAGGATTACTTATATCATCAAAGATGATTCTTCCCTACCTTCTGCTAAAGCACAGTCAACTGCTGATGCTGAGCAAGTGAGCTTGAAGATAAAGGAGGTGGTCAGGGACCTGTTACCTTTTCTTGTTTGCTCTTAAATAATTTGAAGATATGAGAGCTATCCTAGATTTTAATAAACCCATTCAAATTCACATTTAAGCTTTAGTAATTGTATTTGGAGAAGAAATCTCTCAGGGAATTGGATTAATTTATCATTTTTTGCCAGGCATAGATCATATTCTTTTTATTTATAATTATATTGCTTACCTTCCTTGCCTGGAGCTTACTCAGATTGACAGCATCTCCATTTCTTCTGTAGACAGTTTGTAGTCAAAAGTATACATATTCTGGGAGCAAATGTTAGTTCAGATTTGGAACCAGTAGGCTCACTAACTTATTTCTTGACTGACAGGGCACTTTTTAAAGTTCACCTTTTCTTTGGAGAGAGACATGGACAAGTCGCACACAACCAAACAACATTGTGAAGTTATAGCTAATACCAAATCCCTCAGGGTGCTTGTCTTTGTGGGAGGGGTTAGAGGAGAAGTGTAAATATTTATACTGAGATTACCATGAGGCAATTGTCTTTCACTGTTGTCTTTCAAAATGTTATCTGGTTGACATTCAGGGAGTACTGTGTAGCCTGGTCAAGGTTCTGATGACTACCTCCAGCAGGACAAGGTGAAACCTGCTCAAAGAATGCTCATATTAAGCAACCTTTTTGCCCTGAAACTCCAGTTTAAAGTGCAGCAGATCATGATCTTATGTAAAGTATTATAATCTGGTGCAGAGCCTTTTACTTTCTCAAGGCTAAAGACTAAGAATAGTTTCTGATAACTAGATACATTTGCTCTGCCTTTGCTGTGTGAAACAGCTAATTTTCATGATGATTGACTGGGCAGCTGTTTATGCCAAATTCCAGTATACAAGGATCCACTGTGAACACCAGGTCCAGCAGCATGGCTTTTCTGTTTAAAAGCAAAAAGAAGAAATTGGTCTGTTTATCATTGACAGTCTTCTATTTCCTGACTGGTGGTTTCTCTATCATCTAGGTGGCCAGAGACAACCTCCTTATGGGACGTCCTGGGTTCCTGTGGCATTGGGCATTCTCACAGCTCTGGTCACGGCTGTTGCCCTGGCTCTTATTCTTCTTCGGAAAAGAAGAAAGGAAACTCGGTTTGGGTAAGGGAGGCTCTCCTTGTGCTGGTTAGAGAGATCTCTGCTTTCTCTTCTAGTGTGGTTTCCGACTCAATTATTTTTCAAAAAGCATTGTTGATTGAGTACTTTTGACACTTTCTTTGAATAACTGTATTGGTTGGGTTTTTTGGGGGGTTTTTTTGGCTGTTGTTGGTTTTTTTCAACAATTTTGGGAATGCCTACCTTTTCTTCAAAATAAGAACATCAAAAATACAGTAGAAAAAATGTTATGTTAATAGCTAGGCTTTATTAGACTATAGAAATGTAAACTAGATCGAGATAATTCTTAGCACTGCTACTTAAGAGATTCAAAGAGAAAAGACTCACTAATGAAACATTCTTATGGGCTGAGCTCTTTATCCCATGCTGATTTTCAGTCTAGCAGCTGATTGTAACTTCCTGACTGCCCAGAACTCTCTGGATCCCCAGTAAGTTTCCTTTCCATCACCTCTGACAGTTGGCTGCTTGGCTGTGGATTGTTCCCGGCAGCAAGCAGGGTTCCCATTCTTTTCAGTCTCTCAGACCTCCCTCTCACAGCAGCATCTCTGTTTAAATGACTCTTGCAACCTGCCCCAACCTGCAGCTTCTCCCAGCAATGGGGAGGAGTGATTCCCTTGTTTTGGAAGGCTCTCACCCCCTCTAGGTGCATTAGCAAGGCAGGATAAACCCATTGTTCCTCTTCTCCGGCTACACCCTCTTTAACAAAACAGTCTGCAGTATTTATATGTCAAGGGATGAGAAATCATCCATACTGTCCAGCGCACTCTTTTAGAAGTGAATGGCCCATGTAATCATGGCCCTGTGTGTCTTTTCTGCCTTCTAGCCATGCCTTTGGCAGTGTGGTTGGCAGAGGGGATCCAGCAGTCCATTTCAGAGCTGCCAGGTCTTTCAACAGGGAGGGCCCAGAGCTCATTGAAGCAACACGTAAGTAAAATGACTTGAGTGATTCTGCCTGGAAAGATGTGTTCATGCATGTACTATACAGTCTCTGTTTTTACTGAAACTAATGTTTTTTGACCAAAACTTGGGATTAATTTACAAAGAGGCTTAGACCTTGTGAATTGCAGAGATGAAAGGCCAGAATTGCTATTGCCATACCAATTACTTTGCACTTGTTAATTACAGCTACAGTCATTGCATATATTAGCGCAAGACATGAATTTACCACTCCTCTGCCCCAGTTTCACATTACAGGGACTTCTTCAACTGGAATATTATACAATGGTGAGATAAATACAGCTCAAGAATATTAGCAGTATGCTTTAAACTCAGTATGCTGAGCTGTGCTACAAGCACGAACCAATTAATCAGTCTTAGAAAGCCAGGAATTACAGAAGCCTGAGTAACAGGAATGGCCAGAGTTAAGATGATCCGTTTCTGTCTCCTGGTTCATCAAAGGCATGGTTCTCTGTAGCAACGCTACATAGCTGGGTTGAGTCTTTAACTTTGCTCCCCTGGATTTAAAGGTCTCTCCATTAAATCTAGTGACCCTAAATTTTTCGACATTACATTACCTTCTCAACCAGGTGCTGTGAGACATTGTACTTGAAATAGTCTGAGAGCCAGTCACTGAAAAGTGGTACAGCTCCATCAACTTAAATTAAGCTGTATGAACCAGTGTCTGTCAGTGGCCCTTCTGATTGGATTTTATCTTCTCAGTGTTATTTACATTAGTTCTATATTCCTGTTGCTCTTGGTGTGTTTGAGGGTGGTGTTATCACACCCTCTCCCTTTAAGTACTGTTGGTACATTTTCTTGTGGTTGAAAGTTACTGGCCTCTTGTCTGTGGTGAGGCTAGAGGACATGTTAGGGAACTGGCTTTTTCAGGTTTCCTCCTTACAGTATGGGAATCAGACTGGAGATGGAGATTAGAACAGGTGATACTTGTTGTTGTGACAGAATATATAGGTATCCTTATTAATTCTTCATTTTTATGTTTTGGTTTCTTTTCCAGTGGAGAGTATAGGGATAAGTGATGAGCTGAAGACAAAACTCAAAGATGTCTTAATCCAGGAACAGCAGTTCACCTTGGGAAGAATGTTGGGCAAGGGTAAGAACCAAAACCGAACAAGGCTTTACATTGAAAATCCCGCTTGTGTTACCTTTACTGTTGAGTAAGGAGAAGCAATCATAAGCAACCTGTTTTCTCTCCTCCTTGTGGCAATTTTCTCTCCTCCTTAAATGGCAGTTAAAATGGAGCTATCCCTTCCACTGGGATAAAACATTTCAGAGGTTTAGCATAACTAAGAGGATATTGGCTAAGCCATTCCTATAATATGGCTCAACACAGTCATGAACTGCAGTCTGTGCTCAGCTTTCCGAAGTACTGTTGATTAACTGGTGTGTGAATTTCTTTCAGAGATTTAAACAAAGGAATGTTCAGTTAAACTTCTGCTCCTTCTAATAATAAAATGGTGCTATAGAATTCCTTCCATTTACATAAGCATGCATGAAGTATTAAACGGGCTGTGACAATACAGAGACAGAGATGATATACCTCAAACATTCCAACCACTCAAAAAAAGTTAATTCAGTTTCAGGTATTCTCAGTGTCTGGGGTGGTTTGCCTCCAGATTTTAATTTGGCCTCTTAGGGAGGCACATTTGGAACAGGTACTGAATTTTGCTGACCTTTGTCCTCATTAGTTCAAGTCCTTAGGAGTGCTTCTGACTGTGAATCTCCTGCTGGATCTTGTACACAGGTGCTGCTAATATTTCTCTGAGGTCTTCAGATGAGGAGGGATTGTCAGAGCAAAAGTGGGATGCTTCTCACTTAACTTACCTGAGAGAAACTCTATGTGGAAAGATGGGTTTGAATTTAGATTTCCCAAATGGCAGACCAGTGTGCTGACTGTTGAATCATCCTTCCTTACTTCTCAGTCTGAAGGCAGTCTTTAGAAATAAATGAAAATGTGTAAGTATAAAGCCAATAACTACGAGAGGAGCATGTCAGGGTCATAAGCAAAAGGAAGCTGAAGTGTTTTGCTTCCTTGTTCTTTATAAGACTAATTTTATTGCAGTTTTCTTTGACCCTTTCCCACTGGGAGCATTCTTCTACTCCATCCCTCTTAGAACAAATGCGTTTCTTTTAGAGCAGGAAGATGACCTTCCTGCAGAAGTGTTCTCAGAGGGTTTAACAAAGCTAAGTAATTAAACAGCTGTGTCATTTCTTTGTGAGTATCAGCTGTTGGCCAGTTTCTGGGACTTCTGGAACTTCAACCCTTCTGGGCTGTCTCCATGGCAGGTAACAAACTGAAATCAGCTGCAGTGGGGCCCCAGGGCATGATCTTGCTGGGAGAATATCAGCTGGTAGGATCTGATCTGTGTTGTCAGTCCCACTGCTGCAACCCCACACTCAGCACACAGGTTGTAAGATGGCATGTCTGCATTACTGTGGGCTCTACTGACTCTACAGCTGAGCAACAGCTCCATAGTATGGAAGCAGCAAGAAATGCCTTTGCTCCTTCCCATTTTCCTCTTTTGTGGTCAGATCCACTGCTTGTGGTTATTGTGTAGTAAGCATGTACCGTACAGTAGTGAAGGACACTGGTGAAAAGCTAGTGGAAAGATATTGTTTCCAGGGTGGATGTCCTGAGTGCTTCCTTCTTTTCAGTACCGAAATTCCTCATACTAATGCATTTTGGATGGAGTAGGCAGTTACAAAATTAGGGAGAGCAAATCTATAGCCAGATCTAATGCAAAGAGGCTGTTAGGCTGTGGTATAAAGCCACTTCAGGCCAAAATAATTTGAAGAGGTTTTGGCCTGTTGCATTTCCTCTTATCTCCCTTAGAGAATAAACCAGAGTAGACACTACCTCCTGTGAATCAGCATATCACTCACATACAAGTAGGTGCTCTGTGTTTTCTCTGGTCGACTGTGATTCATAGAAGTCATTCCCTGAGTTTTGAGAGATAAGGCTGACTATGTTTCAAATCGTTTAGTCTGGCACCATCACTCAGCTCTGATGGCTGTTAATAGTGAGAGCCTCTGCCAACCCATGCACTTGCTGCTCAGCCAACAGCCTCCTCTCTGACCAGAACCTTGCTCAGACTCATCCCTCATGATATGGCTTCCCCAGAAATGTCTGCCTACGATCCCACCTTAAACTTTGTCTCTGCATCGTCTGGCTGGCTGGATATTGCTTTTTTCCCCCTGTTGTTTTCCTTTGCCTTCTGGACTGCCAGCACAGTGATCTCTGTCTACTGGTAGTGCTACCTCTTCTAGACACACATATGCTGAAAGTTGGTGTCTGGAACTGCAGAATGAAAAATGAAGCGTTGCTTATGGTTATTCAGCTTTTCCCAGTGACCCCTGAAGGGAACCTACTGTGAATCATACTTTCTTCACAAGAAGCTATTCCCTCACTGCCTTCTCTGGTCATTTCACAGGGGAGTTTGGGTCAGTTCGAGAGGCACTACTGAAGCTAGATGATGGCTCTTTCCAGAAAGTTGCAGTGAAGATGCTGAAAGGTGAGAGCAGGGGTACCTGAATTATTTAAGAAAAGAAAGCTTGGAAGGATTAAATGTTGTCTGTCCTGCTCTCAGCAAACATGCCGTGATGCTCTTTACTCCTCTCTGAGCTTCCAACTCAGCCACTCTACCCATCCCTTTCATGTCAGTCTTTTTGTAGTGGAAGCTTTTCAGGGAAAGACCTATACCACCCTAGTTGCTTCTACAGCATCCAGCACGTGGTGAGTGCAATCAAAACCACTGTATCACGTGGCACAGACAGCTCAAACAGGTCTGCTTTGCCCTAATAATTCAGCAGTGAAAGACAGTACTCCTCCAAGCTTATATCCTGGAATAAACAGAAGAGTGTTTGGGCTGAATGCAGTGACAAGCTAACTCATCTCAGTCAGGCACATTTGACTAAGTAGTCTCACTCCCTTCTGATTTGTCATTTGATGAGTATACATAACAAGGACAACTAACACATTCATCAGACAAAGTCTGTAACAAGAAAATCAATTAAGAGATAGGTATAAATCAAAGCAAGTATGTACATATATGTGTGTTTATATAGGTTAACCAATGTTATTTCATCCCTGTTGCCTGTAAGGCAAAAATTAACTGAGACCGACTGAAAGCAGAGTCACACTCACTCACTTCTGGAACTCAGTTTGCTGTCACAGAATACCAGCTTGTACTAAATATACTAGTATCACACTAGTGTAAATTGTATCAACTTAATCCAGCTTCAGCAATAATTCTAATCAAGCTTTTGTATAGTCAGACTGTCTACCTTCAGGCATCTAACTTAGGAACAATCTGTCAACCTCCAGAGGCACCTTCCTTTCTCCATTGATTGTAAAAAGGGAATATGCTTTTGTCTGCTGAATCATATTGAAATTACTTGCCTAAAGCAGATAATATGAATACTCCCCTACAGGTCTGAGTCTGATCTTGCAGCAGGGCTGGAGGACTCCTGCTAAAATGCAGCAACAGAAGTGGAGGAAGTAGTTGACTGGGCAAATTCTTCATTATATTGATCTATTTCCATAAATCTGGAGTAATAGCTATGAGAAATAATTTACTCCAAATTTATGCTGATGTACGTCACTGCTGAATTTGGTCCACGCTCTCCAGTAGTGTGGTTATTTAAGAAATCTTACCTCCAGCACCTTAGAAGACTCAATTATGCTCAGAGACAGAGAACCACTGATCTTTCATGTCATCCTTATCAGAGATGAATTGGGGTCTGCTGTGTCAGCCAGGGGCTCCAGGCCATCTCCTCAGTTTCAACATTTTCGTTCATTTGTGTGATGTCTCCTCTCCGTGACATTGTAGTTTAGGTTCTTTTACCTAATTTATTCTTACATCTTTAACCCCCACATGCTTTGCACAGCTTCCAAGGAAAGTTCTTACTGAGAAAAGAGCTGCTAATCAGCAGGTCTTTACTCTGCCAAGAACCAATTTACCAGATGTCCCTGATGTGTGCTTATTGCTGCCCATCCCAGGTGAGAGTGTCAGGCTCTGCTTTGTTATAAAATGGCTTATCTAGCTATAGGTCTGAGAGGATGTGCTGTGCCACAAAGAACAAGCTTCTGATAATCATTATTTGTAAAGTCCCTTGGAGCCACCCACAAAGGAAGAAAACTTACAGTCACTTTTTCCAGCGGACATCTTCACGTCGACTGACATTGAGGAGTTCCTGCGAGAGGCTGCGTGTATGAAGGAGTTTGACCACCCACACGTCACTAAACTGATTGGTAAGCCAGCATTGCTGCTTATGCCACAGAGCACCTCCTGTTCCTGCACAATCCCACACAATCTCACTCCCCACTGCTGTCCAACAGCAGTGCTAGCACAGCCACCTCTGTGCTGCCTGGAGTCCTGCATAGATCAGCACTGCTCCTTCACTGGGCCCAGTGTGTGTAAGTGCTCTCAACTCTTGCCCTCTTACACCAGTAATAAGCATCTCTTATTTAAGCCATTTCTTTGGTTCTTGCGAACTACATCAGGGAGACTTTGGATGGCCGAGATATGTCTACACTGCCATGAAATGTGGACAGATGCGTTGGTACACTATAAATAGAGGCAGGGAAGATTGTGCCTTTCCAAAGTACCAAGTAAGAAGTACGACATCTGTGGGTCAGCGCTGTGGAACACAAGCAATTTCCAGAATGTGTAGATTGTACTGCAAAGCCTGGGGTTTGGGGCTGTCTGGTCTGGAGTGATCCTAGAAACATTTATAGCAGGTCCTGCAAGAAGATCTGAGAGGCGCTAGGCACTTAGTACTGCCTCTGAAACAAACAGGCTTAGAGGTATCTTAACACCTCCTGGCATGAAGTCATGGAAAGGGGCCTTGAGCATGGAATCTACCTGCCAAAACTGCACGTTTTCCTCCAGATTTCTAAGAGGAAGGCACAGCAACCTTTAAGATTCCACTTGGGAGTGATCTGTTTGCTAACACCCCTTTGCTGTGTGTGTCCTCATCAGGAGTCAGTCTACGGAGCCGTCCCAAAGGCCATCTCCCAATTCCCATGGTGATCCTGCCCTTCATGAAGCATGGAGACCTCCATGCTTTCCTGCTGATGTCACGGATTGGGGAAAACCCTTTTGTAAGTCTGTCTTTCAGTAGAATTCCTTCTGGAAGGGTATGGATTTTCAGAGAACACACTCGGAGCGGTTCAGGGTTGGCCTCCCAAAGACACTGACAGATGACTGGATTTTAATACCAGAGAAGGTTGTGAGATGTGATGTTGAAGTACTTAATTCCATGCATGTTGAGGACCAGCTCCTCCATTCCATCCCCCTCCCTATATCCCCCATCTCTGCTCCTTAAGCTAGCAGCAAATGTTGCAGTTTTGCCATATGTGTCAAAAGCTTACAGGAACAGAACTTAAACTGTTATTTCTTACAGAACTTGCCTGTTCAGACACTCCTCAAGTTCATGATTGACATTGCCAGTGGGATGGAGTACTTGAGCTCAAAAAATTTCATACACAGGGACCTCGCAGCTCGGAACTGCATGTAAGCGACCCATGAGTTTTGAGAGAAAAAAAAGACCAGAGTGGGTGAGGGAGGGAAGAGAAAACTTTTATGTCACAGCAGTGGGGACGGATTCTGTCTGAGATTGATGATCCTTGCATTTGAGTGACAATAGACATAGGGGAGCCATGACCATGGTAGTGGGGTGTGTGGTGGTGGTGCTGGGGGCAGGGAGCAACTCCTGAATTCCCACTGAGCTTTCAAATAAACCTTTTTTATAAGGAACTTTTCCATCATTGGTCTGCACATATAGTTTCATAGAGTTGATTACAATATGTGTTTGTAATTAGAAGCTATTCTAGTGGCTGCGTGTCAGTACAGGCTCTTTGTTCCACAATATAATGTAACTAACAGGAGAGAATGGGTTTGGCTGTATTAGGAGAAAAGAACTTTCATTGTAGCCTGAAGTCTGTATTTCTGGTATCTATTTTGAGGACTTGATTATCACAATATAAGAACTGTAGTTTCCTTGAAAGCTGGTGGAGAATGCCTTTAAAATGGTGAACACACCGTGTGATCTCACTTCACTGTTCCTGACCCCAAAATAACTTGACTGCTTTGAAGGGTAGAAAAGTCCTTATTCTTCTTTCCACTCTACTTCTTCCCTAAGAATGGAGTAAGGAACAAGCCAATCAGACAGGCAGAACTCTGCCTCTGAACAAAACCACAACAACTGATAAAATCCACAATGAGACACACATTTCCAAAGGCATTTGAATGTCCAGATATACAGATAAGAGCCTAATAGTCATAATAAAAAATGATGGGTTAGCCTGCTTTGACATTTACAAGAAAACCCATACTGATTTCCTATTTTTGCAGACTTCCTTCAGAGGAAGCTGAATGCATGTTTCAGCACATCATCTGGGGAAAGCAGTGAGTCCTTTATAAGGCCTGGGAACATGAAGTCTTTGTGGGCTTCACTTCTATTGCCTACCAGTGTGTCTAGGTTTAAGTGGATGAGGGGCAATTCAGACCATTCACCAGGCCTTGGTGGTAGCACTGAGCACTGCAGATGTCCTGTGATAATCCTGGAAACTACAGAAAGTATCTAAGTTTGTTTTGTGTAACAGAGTAGACCGTCTGAGCATGGCTATTTCCTTACTTCATTAGTCCTAATTATTTCCCTGTTAGTCTGAAGGAACTGATTTGAGACCACTCAACTGTTTCACATTGATCATCAAGTAGATGAAATCATTATCCTCTTTGGTAATACTTGGTCAACTATATACCTCAGTTCCTTGAACATGGGTTTTTTGGTTTGGTTTTTATTTTCTTGCCTGGCATAGCCAAAAAATGCTTTCCTTTCCTCAATCATGAAAACTTTCCCATAGGTTGGATGAGAACATGAATGTGAGTGTTGCAGACTTTGGACTTTCTAAGAAAATCTACAGTGGAGACTACTACCGTCAGGGCTGTGCCTCCAAGCTACCAGTGAAGTGGCTTGCTCTGGAAAGTCTGGCAGATAATCTGTACACAACGCACAGCGATGTGGTGAGTTTTGCTCTGGTGCATTTGGGGACCATTTGTATTCCTACTGAAGTGGAGGAATCTTTCTGTATCCAGTCAATGTGGGAAAAGGCCCTGGTGATGGGAAAGGGAGTTTGCCTTGGGTTTGAGGGACGGTGCTGCCTCTGCCTTCAGTGTTATCACAACTCAAGACCAAAAATATGTGAGAGTGGCTTATGGCAGAAGAAATCAACCCTTTTCCTCTTCTTGTCCTTTTGTCCTTTATTTTTCAGTTCTTATCCCCATCCTCTTCTTCACCTTTCCCCTGCTCCTCTTCCTTTTCCTCTTTCTTTATGCAGTTTCTTCTTTCTTATTCTTTTTGCTTTCTCTTCTCCATGACAGTTTGAAGGTGACATTTGAAGTGCATGTAACCTACACACTTATGTGTAAGTGCAGAAAAGGTTCTCTGTGCTACAGGAGGCATTGGTGGAACTTCATAGATCTAAATACATCAGTGCTTAGACACTCCCAATAACTTTGCCCCTGGGGAGCAAGGCTAAACCCATTCATCTGAAATTGTTGCATATTTTCCCTTTGGTTTTTTTGGTTGTTCCTTTCTTTTTTTTTCCTGATACTGTCTCCTCTCTTCCTCGCTGCCTTTTGTCTGTTTTCATGCTAGTTTTGTCCTTCAGTCCTGTGGACTTGCCTTTCCAGTTATCCGTGTCACAATGTAACTGGAGAGTGCCTTGTAATGTGGCTGCTGTGTTGCTCAGTGATTGCTGTAACAGCTGTAGACAGTGTTTAGCAATTGGTGATCACTAGCTCAGCCAGTTTACAGTAGATACTGGACAGGGGTTTGCTTATGAAAATAGTAATCTTTAGCGCCTAACAAACCTTGCAGTTGAAATGTACAAGGAGTGTTGCAGTGCAGAGCAGCAATGAAGGTGAGCCGTGCATGGTTTGTTCCTTGCTCTGTTTATTGGCTAAACTCTGCTTTCACTTGTGCCTGTACATTACTAGAAGCTCAGAATCTGGTTCAGTGAATTAAGAAACTGATTTGCGAGCCCCAACCCAAAATTTTCTTATAGCACAAACCCAATACTGCATACCTTAAAGAACCATGAGTAGGAGATGCTTGCGAGAGGTCTGCAGGTGGAAGACAGCAGCAGCTCCCAAATCTTCCCCTGCTCCACTGCAGAATGGGGCCGGATAGGGCCTTCAGCCATATCCTAAGACGATATGTCAGCGTCAGCTGCGTCTGATGGGTCATTTTTGTTGTCTAACTAGAGTTTTGATAGTCCTTGCACCACTGCTGTTCACATGACATTACCCCAGACTGGGAGGGTCAGCACAGTCTGAGCATACTGAAACCCCACCGCAGCGAGCAGGGAACTGCCTGTACACTTGTTCTCTGTGCTGTTCTCTTTCAGTGGGCATTCGGGGTGACCATGTGGGAGATTGTGACCAGAGGGCAAACCCCTTATGCTGGCATTGAGAATGCAGAAATCTACAACTACCTCATCAGTGGGAACAGGCTGAAACAGCCGCCGGAGTGCCTGGAAGATGTGTGAGTACTTCCTCACCCTGGTGACTTGATTTCTTGAGAAGTTTGGCTTGCTGGAAGGAAACAGGGGCAGCTAGCTGGAATGCTGATCTGAATCCATCCACTTTCTAGTACACAGAGGCATTCACTAGAAAGTCTCTGGGTTAGCTACCAGATATTCTCTGCTGGCAGAGCTCCCAGGATCCTGTGGTAACTACACAAGCAGCTAACTTGGCTCAAGGGTTTGAACGGTGTCAACATTAGCAGCTCTTGGCTTTGTGGGAAGTATATAACTTATGTAGAAACTACTCCCTGCCTTCTCAGGCCAACATCTGAGCAAAGGGATGAGTTTCATGGCACACCCTGAAGGCTGAACAGAAGGCAGTCTAGCAAGACTATGAGGAAACTGGGTTGCAGAGGCAGGGGCCTGCATGTGTCTTTCATAGCTTGGCTCAGTCTTCAGAACTGGATCTACTACTCTCAGAAATAGCAGGTTGAAAGAGAAGAGAGCAGATAGGTGAATCTAAAGTTCTGTAGGTCAGTGTCCCACTGTAAATTACAGGTGGAAACAAAACCAAGACAATCTTGCAGATACTGGTTTCAGACATTTACAGGCTTACAGAAAGGACTCAGATAGTCCTCAGGGCATCAGGCAGCCACATGCTGCAGCGTGTGCTCCTGCATTAGTCCTGCAACCAAAGCACCATTTTTGGGTAGCAGGTTATGTGAAATGTTTGCTCAGGAACCCTTGCTCCATGGGTGGTGGCTGGAGCTTCCTGGACTCCATGTGTGGCGCTGAGATCCCTCAGGGAGTGTTACCGTAATTTATCCCAGGGTAAAAGCTTGCCTTGTCTGGACAACGTGAAATCATTTCACTGAGGGCCCAAGCAAGTCTGTTTTCTCTGTGTTGTGCCCAAAGCAAGACATAACTGTGAGCACTGACTTTAGTGGTCCTTTCAGGCAGTTCCTTGTATGTAAAATGGGCGACATGAAGTCCTCTATTGTTCCTCTTTCCTCCTGCTTTGATGGTAGATTATTTCATGTGGTTTCTTTCTCCTTTTCCTTTTTTTTTGCACATGGGGAATAATCTGTACTCTTGTTACTAAAGCTGTACACTTTTATCTTCTCAGCAGTTCATTTTAACTGTTACTGAGTTTAAATGAAAACATTGTTATATATATCACTGCTTAAATTCATTACGTGTCTACATCCTTACTGCTGTGAGTAGCTTTGATTCCAGGTTGTGGAGCTTGTGGCTATAGGGATATTATAGATGCAGAAAGTAGAGAAGAGATTCAAAAAACTACTAGGTAGGCACTGGAGTAAAATCCATTAAAAACTACTGAAAAGGTACAACCACCATTTTGCGAGGCCCTTGAGCTACAGGTTATTGAGATCTGAGAGAATATACCAGGAAGATCTCATTACACACCCACCTTCAGCTTATGTGCTTTCCCCAAAGATTGCTACTGGACGTGGTCAGAAGTAGGGTACTGGGGAAATGGAGTTTTGGAGCTGATTCAGTACAGCCAGTAGTTTCCTACCTTTCTTTCAAACAAATTTCTGCTGATTGACAGCGAGGGGAAAAGAAAGTGTTTAATTTGGTGCCATAGAATAGGAAGTTTCTGTTTTATCTGGAGCGTTTAGAATTATTTCTACTGTTTGTGAAGGATTAATCAGGATTAAGGGAACTGAACCATAGAAGCTTTCTGTAAAAGTAGTGCGAGATCAAAAACAGTCTTGTAAATCTGATAGTAAGCAAGGAACAGAAAAAGTAAAATAAAACCCATCATTAAATGCTTTATTTCCCAGTAAAGGCCATATCAGATTTTTTCCATTTACAAGTTTAACTGAGGTTCATTTGTATGCAGTGTTTTTCAGTGCCAGCACTGTGCTTTGTTACTGTTCCCTGCAAAACTGGCAACAATAACGCCATAGGAATGCAGCTGTCACTGTTGTGGTGATGCACAAAGAGGAGGAGGACAATGGCTCTGGCCATGCTCCAGCCAGAGGCCTGGCCAGTGGGAGTCCAGCCAGCACAGACACTGAGCTGGGAAAGCAGCCACAGGGGAGCAGAGCTTCTCTCCCCTTGCCCAAGCACAGGCCATAGGAGCCCGTGGTGTCTCCTTATGCTGGCCCTTATTCAACCACAGCTGAGGTGGCTCACAGGAAAAGGGAGAAATGGTGCAGGATGGGGCCTGAGGCACTGAACAAATCTTCTGCATAGGGGTGGTGCCTTTGTGCTGGAAAGGCCATTTCAGCGTCCCTCTTCCAGCAGTGAAGCTGTTGTCCATTCTTTAACAGTCCTCTAAACAAACCCCATGTGCTTTTTTCCAGTCCTGCTGACAACCTGTCAGGCAGAAACTGCAGCACACCTCAGCTACTCCAGGAGTGCTGAGTTAACACAGTGTGAATACTCTGGACATAACTTGTGCCTACCACAGTTCAGTATTAGTTTTCTTCTTGTGATTTAGCTGCTCTTGAACTAGAAATTGAAGGGATGGTTTCAGATGTGGCAGAGGTTGAGAGGACACTTTTTGTGAATAAATTCAGAAGCTATTACTAGGTAATGTCACACCATCCTATTTTAGCTCCCTAGAGACAGCAAAACAAGAGTTTTATCAAGAAATTCAGCATGCTTTGACAGGACTTTTGGGGGTTTTGATACTGTCTAAATAACTATTTTGACCAGAGTGCTAGTGCCTTTGAAAATGGGAAGGAACAAGAAATTAGATCCATAATGACCATCCACATGCTGTATCGCCTGTGCAAGGCCAAAGCTGATAGGTTTTGGGAAAAGCATCTGTGCTTTTTTAAGCTGCACTGCCCAAAGCCCCTGTTCAGAGGTGCAGGGCATGGCTGCTCTGCTTCTCAGGGCTCTTGTCTTCCTCTGTTTTGCAGCTACGATCTCATGTGTAGATGTTGGCATCCTGAGCCCAAACTACGCCCTAGCTTTGGAGTGCTTCGGTCCCAGCTGGAAATGATTCGCGGGAGGATGTCCACACTCTCTTCCAGTCAAGATCCTCTCTATGTCAACATTGGGAAGGACAAAGAGGCATCTGCAAGTGACCCTGCCCTGCATGCCTCCTTTGGAAATATGGATGCTGAAGAGACTGTTGCTGGGGCAGCTGCTGCTGTCACAAGTGACTATCGCTACATCATGACCCCCTTGTGCCTTGGAGATGATGCTGAGGGTGAAAGGCATCCAGATGGGCAGGAAGGGGAGGACAAAAGCCTGCTGTATGAGCTAGAGACAGGAGGAGGGAAAAGTTGTTAGCCTGTACATAGCAGTGACATTCTACTTTCCTGGGACTGGTTTTGTGCAGCACGATGCCATGTCGCCTGGGGCTCTGATGCTGGATCTGGAACGGCTTTGAACAGAACTGGCCAGAGCTCTTGGGCAGCTTTTGTGGCTTTCACCACCGATGTGGGCTGCAGTGGCAAACGGCTTGGAAGAACCGTAACCCCAACAACCCCTTGGATTTGGGGGAGAGGGGCAGTAGAGTTACAGATTGACCACATCCTGCTGAAGGGAGTTCAGAGCTAAGGTGGCAGTCAGAGTCTGTGCTCTGCTCCTTCTCACTGAATGTTGGAGCAGAACTGAATACACCTTCTGTTCAGTCAGTGCTTGCTCTTGTGTAGATGGTGTCTTCAATCCTGGCTGCATGACTTCAGGACTGATACCTCTGAAAGCACTAGTGGGTATTTACACTGTCATTCAGGACAAGAGGGCAAGATTCCCCTCGTGTTCACTCAGCAGTACTGCCTAGACTTGTTGCCTACCTCAGTGGTTCTCAAACTGATCAGCATATCTGCTTCTACCCAGCACTGAATTTGAACATCTCGCTTATTTTATGCAGTGACATTTGCCGCTTCCTCGATCCAGGGCTGTTTTAGGAGTTTCAGATGTTTTGATTAGCAAGGAAATTAGAAAAAAAATGAAAATCCAGCATTCCTCTTCATCCCATGTACCTTTTTTATGTCTTTCTTTTTCTTCCGTTTGATGCCAGTTCAGGCCTGACTAGACTTGCAGCTCACCTTAAAATGCAAAGGGAGGGAGAGCAGCTGGCATATGTGAGGACAGAATCCAACTTCAAAGGAATGGAAAGGAAACAGTGTAGAGAGGACTTAACAGCAGTATGGAGAAACACTGCCAATTAATGGTAAGTGCTGCCCTCCAGGAGAGGAAGGAGACAGCTGAGATACAGAATGGCAGACTTGCTTCAGTTTCAGCAGGAACAGGTTCCAGCATTTGCTTCAAAATCAGATTCGTTTAATCATTTTCTGTATTAGTCCTATGACTTCTTCAAATAACCAAGTACTGTAGCTGCTATAGTGACAGTGTGAAATCAGCTTTCAGAAGATGTGTGAGTTGGGGGAAGGGATGAACTGGGAGATCTCTGAAGAGAGAGGCCTCATGATGAAAAAGCTTGAGAACCACTGGCCTTCCAATTTAGGGGGTTTTCTGGTATGCTGTAAAAGTCACATAAAACATAGGCTAGTATCACTGCAGCCTTCCAGTCAGGGCAAAATTAATGGTTTTGCTCTTTGGGTTTCGTTTTGTTTTCCAATCAGCATGTCTGACTCACTGTAACTGCAAATGCTTGTGTGGTTTTTAATAATTTAATATTTTACTGTAAATCAGCCTTTGTTTTGTGCAGTGGTTCCCAGCAAGGAAGTGCAGTTACATCTTCCTCTACTTATCCTAAATATTTGCTAGATCTTAATTTCTTTTATTTTCACTGCGCTGAAAACTCAGCAGGATCACAAGACTTAGGATTCCACATTGCACTTCCTCAGATGTGAATACCACAAACGTCAGCATTTGCTGAGTTGGCAAAGGTGGGACCAATAAGTCGAAAGAGATTGCACATTTGATATCAGAACACTCAATCCTTTGATGCCCAGTATTTGCCTGTTGTAAGTTTGGGATCTAACTACGAAATTCAGGTCCAGTTTCAGCCCTTAGTGAGAACTCTTCCTAGGGAAGGGGAATTTCAGCCTGCTACCTGGGCATGGGTCCTTTCTGTAAAGTTTGCTACTGAACAAAGATGTCCTACAGGTGTCTCTAAAAGTTCAGTATGGTTTCTCAGTCACAGATACAAACTGCACCATCTTACATCCCAGGCAGTATAGGGTTTTCTCTTCATTTGGCTGGAATGCTGTAAATGCAGGTAAGAACACCTAACAAAGGGTAACAAACACCTGTGCAGTGCATGTTTGCAGTGAGGGCAGAAGACTAAGCTCCCTGCAACTGCCTGGGAAGCGCAGATGTACATATAGACTCTAACTCTGGGAAGCATGTCTTTAGTTTTTATGCATTTTTTAATAATAAAACATGTATTGTGTTTGAGTCCCAGCCTCTTATGTGTGGCAGAGCTTGTGTGATGCTCACTAACTGTATAGGGCCACAGAAAATGTCAGCCCAGCTGAAAGCCATCTTTTTCCCTTCACCAAGAATGATTGGGCTACCTCTTGGAGGTAGAGGACATGTTTGGCCTCCCCAGATGACAGTTACTCTGCATTGCTCCAACCTTGAGACTGTGAAGGCCAAAATCTGATGGGCATGGGCTGGTGGTTCCACAGAGAGACAGACTCTGCAGCCACCGCTGTGCAGGAACCTGGGTAGAAGCCCATAGTGGGACATGCTGCATCCTACCTGGGAATGCAAACTCTCTGTGTCAGTTCCTCCTTGAAAACTGTTGTGTGCACCCATCCAGCTACTGGCAGTGCTCTCAGCGGAAGAGAGGTTTGGAGGCGGTGGGTAGAATTCAGCGGCTGAGTCAAATGTTCCAAGTACAACATAAAAGAGCCCTGGATTTCCAGCTCACCGAGAAGAAAAGGTGTACCTCATGCTTTTATTCTTCATCAGCAAACAACACGCTGCACGCCCTCTACCTGCAACTCGTGCAGAGAGGAAGAGTGATGGTAAATGGTACTAGTGCTCACCCCCCATCTGCAATGCAGGAAAAATGACTTCCAAAGCACTAAGTGGCTGATATTGTTAATATTTTAAGATTCCAGTGCCCAGTGATGTCCCTTGGATTTGTTTCAAACGATGATTTAATCCTTTCACACACAAGCTTGGACAGACCAGGTACAAATGAGGCTGTTGTGGATAGGAGAAGTGACACCAGAAGAAGAGCTAGTGAGAAAAGAGGGAGGGAAGGAGTTTTTAAAATGAGGACAGATGGGACAAGCTGTCAAGACAAAAAACAAGGGAGTCAGAAGGCAGAGATGTGCAATTTTATATATGACATCCCAGAATAGAGAAGGCATTGCCTCAGCTGGGACCAGGCAAGGGTCTGAGGTGTCGACTGGTGTGTTTTGTTAAAGGATGAGATGCTCTGGTCCAGCCCAAGTGCCCTACAACGTGTTGCTCTTAAATCACAAAGAGGCTGTACACAGCTGGCCTGGCCCTTTGTCTGCTTGGAGACAGTGCTGTGATCCTGATCCCAGGGAAGCTTCAGCCTAACAGTTCTGATTTAGGAACCAGCCTGGCACAAATTAAACAATGTGTTTCCCCCCCAGCCACCCTTTTTTTCCATCACCCTAGTACAACGGTGCAGTCTCTCCCATCCTCCCAAGCACCAGCCCTTGTCCCATCCATTGCAGTGAAATGGCCAAGGGACAGCACTTGTTTATGCTGAAGCAACTTCTCTCCCATACAGGTAAGCCTGACCACTTCCTCCTCCATCCACACCTCCCTGAGGATGGGATATGGTCTCCTTTTTAACAGAGGCTTAAGCCACTTGGGGCAGTTACCAACTCAGTTGTGAGGCAGCATGATCCCACAGTGCTTAGCAAGAGCACACCAGAAGCTCACAGTACCATCTCTGTTGTGTAGGAGTAGTAGGTGCACGAGGAGACATACCCGTCGGCTCCAGTGCCAGGGCTGACTGATGGGCCCTAGACTGTGGGCTGTGCTGGCAGGTGAGCCTGCAGATATGGGGATACTCCAGCCTGATCCAGTACCTAATCAGTGTGGAGAATTGCTGAAAGCATTCAAGGCTGATGGCTCAGCAGATGCTAGCAGTGCATGGATATACCTTGGAGCTCATGCACAGCTACCCTGGGACCAGCCACCTTCCATCTTGACCTGTGTTTGGAGGGAAGTGTTGCACTCTTGAGTCCATAAAAAACACTCTCTTGAAGTGAAATGCAATTAATTTTGAATAAACATTTGAGTCTGGCTGACCAGAGAAAGGAACAATATTTGCACATCAATATTTTCCTGATTTACATTCTGTATGTGGCTGGCAGTATTCATTCTCCCCTGATGCGCAGCAACCACCAAGTTTTGCAAGTCCTCATATTTTTTACCAGGGATTTCTGCAAGGGACCCTCAACACACAGTCCTAATTTTATTTCACACCTGTTGTGCTCCTTAAAATAGCAAGTTGTTCTACAAACACTGGATTCATGTGGATTTACATCCCATGGGTGATTGCAAACTGTGGGCAAAGCTTCCCCCTGGTTAAGGTAATTATAAGACTTTTTCCCTTCGTGGAGTCTCTGGTGTCCAATACAAGCTCATTGAATTTCCATCTGCAGTGAAGGTACCGATGTGGCACTAGTAGAGTCTGCAACATGCAGCCTGTTTTCAGAAAACTTGTAGAAACTTAATTATCCTTCAGACCTCAATCTTGCCATCGCATTTGGCTGAAATAAATCAGTGGATTCAAAAGCTATTAGGGCCAACACGTGCAGCTGGTGATCAGAGAGCCTTGTTACCATGGGAAACAGAGCTAAAAATCAGTTACTTAGTCCAAGAACAGAAAGGACCGATGGACATGGGTTTTGATTGCGTTTGTCATATAAAAGGAACTCAACGTCAGTATGAATAAGACCTCAGTCACTGCACTAAGGTCTAGCAACAAAACAAAGATGATCAACTCGTCATTTACTGATTACTCTGTGGATCCTCCAGCTTGAGGCATGCCAAGCCAACTCATTCCCAAATGCAGTTAGGTGAAATGGAACATATTTTGGTCATATATAACAGTAGGACTGAAATTAGAAGGCAGGTATTTAAGCAGCACAGAAAGTATCTACATAGCTTTTTTTCACTGGCTTCCTGTTTGTTTTCACTGGCTTAAAATAGAACTGGAAGAAATGTGTGACCCCAGGAAATAAATGGCATTTGCTGATTTAAGCTTTGCTCAGTTCAGTATAGGTTTTATGGGATGGGACTAGTTTCCAGAATAGTCTCTATAGGAGCTGGCTCTTGCCAGCCTGCAGTGTGAGGAAGCAGGAATTCGTGATGAGGAAAGAGGGCTTGCATGCATAAGCGATCTAATTGGGAGTATAATAAATATACAATGCCAGTAAAGGTGAAAAAAAGGAGGAGCTGAAAGAAATGGTGGGTCATTGGAGAGAAGCACACTCTGTACACTGCAACATGGAAGTTAGTGCTGCAAATTCAAAAGGTCGCTGCTTTCTTAATTAATATATAAGGCAACGATCCTTGCTGCTACCCTGTCATTAGCCGAGCTGCGTGGGAGACTGCTGCTGCCTCTTCACTTCCATTCTGCCAATGAATGCCTCCGCAAGAGCCACTTTTGCTTGTGCAACACGGTGCTAGCAAGAGCAGAAAGCCCTTTGGTCGCTCCCTGCTGCCTCTCATTGTTTTTTCTTTTTAAATTATCTTAAAAGAAGATAAAAATTCCCAAGATTCACATTGCTAGGTGATGTAAAGCACCATGCCTCCCCAACATCAGGTAAGGTTCAGACCTAATTAATACGTTTCCTGGTATTATTTGTCTATAGTATCTCTCCTCTTACACAAAGATACACAAAGAGGAGCAGAAATACTGTGCAGACATGTGGCTGGGCCTGCAATGAGGGACTGAGGTTTAACAACCTCTTGGTCATCATGAACCTTGTACCCAAGCTGCAGGGTGTAAGGACAAAAGAAGATGCAGAGCTGGGGCTTATAACAGGGGACCCAAATCGTGCCCCAGAACAAAGCAGGCACTTAGCTGTTGCCAGAACCTCTGCTAAGTGAAAAAAACTGTGTCAAATCCAAACTTCAAGGCTTGGCCTTCACTCAGCACACAGCTGGGGCAGTTTAAGACTCCTCTTCCCAGTATTTGTTTGCTCTCTCTCTGGTAAAATTGGGGGTCCCAGTGGCTGGGCCCAGCAGTGCTGGTGCTGCTGAAGGTAGAGAAGATAGATGATGCACAGAAAAGCATGAAGCACAGGCACATGTTTCTACCAGCACTGCTGTGGGGGTGGAAATCTCTGGCAGAGCAAACAGCCGGTGACATCTCACACTCCCTCCCCCCTGTCTGATTCACTCCAGCTTGTCTGCCAACACTCCCAATTATGCCACTGCACTTTCATTGAAGCTGATATGCTGGGCTGTACCTGAGGCAACAACTGGGCTCACTATGTGAATTCTTTCCCATATTTTCCACCTATTGATGAAGCCTCTCTGGGTCACCGTTGAAATTGCTCAGGGCTGCTGCCCTGCCAGCAGGCCAACGTTGTCTGCAGGCATCATCAGGCAAGGATCCAAATGAGAGTAACTGAATCTATTTATTTATAGCAGAAATTAACATGGCTCGATATTTCTCAGGTTTTTCTCTTAATATACTCTAGGAAATATTGCCAGTCTGCTGAGCTCTGTCAAGCTGTAGGTAGGGACCTGGAACTGAAAACGCAGTTGGCCCATGGGGATGTTATTTGGGGATTTATGCTCATGCACTCAACCATTGTCTCAGTGGAAAAGACCTCATCCCAGAGACCTCCTGCACCACAGATCTGAACAGCCCATTGATGATGTGAGTGTAAATCAGTCTGAAAGGCACCCAGATCATTGGAACTTGGTTTTCCAGCATGAAAGAAACACAACTGAGAGAAGGATGTAGTCTGTAATCTGGAAATACACCCAGTCTGCCTATATACCATGCCCTGACCTCTTCTGGGTAAAGATGGTCTGCTGGGATGACGTTGGTTTTCTTCCTTGTGCCTGTTCAGCTGCTGAAGCATTATTTAGCACTGCTGAGCCCTGATGCTGATCTCACAGCAGGGGCACTGCGCAGCAGCTCACGGAAGTCCAGGGGATGATGCCGTCACAAGGCTGGCAAGAATTCAACACTGTGCTTTACAGCTTGCCTGTTTATCAGAAATCTGTGAACGAAGAAAATCTGTACTTTTCCAGCAAGGCTCTAAACTTTCATATGAAAAAAATGAATGGATTTATTTTCTCAGTAAATATCTTACAAATTCTCTGGGCAACAGAGCGTCACTGACACTGAGCTTGGCAAATAAAGAAAAATATGTTCTCAGCTCAAGAGTAGTGAGAATGTGTGTAAAATCCTAAAGAAGACAAGGCTTTCTGTGGTCCTGCTGTGCAGTAGCAGGGTGAGGTGTATCTCTGTTTCCCCCACAACTCTTTTCCTGGACCTGCTATCACAGGTGAAAACAAGGCAACATACAACAGTGTGGTGGGAGGGCACAACATGCCTTTCTGTCAGTGCAGATGAACCCACAGACCATGGGTGACTGTTACCATGGATTCTTCCCACTTGAAACCTTGCTTGCAGGGAGGATGCTGGAAACAGGAGCCGAGATGGCCGTGCAGGCATTGGTGATGGGATCTCTCCTAAGATACCAGATGCACAGAAAAGCCTCAGGGCAGCCTGAAGTGAGCAAGCTTTTATCCTGAGGAAGTTTGGCGATCAGTTCAGTTTTGCACCCCCGGGGCCAGCTGCAGAGGGCTGGCCAGCGAGCCGGTGGTGTCTGCTTCAGCAGAGAGCCAGGAAATCTCAGAGACGGCAGTGGTGGGATAATGTGCCAGTTGGGGACATTTTGTCCTCTGTAGTATGACATTTCTGTGTCTCAGAAATGCCATTCTTCTCTCCTACAGCAGGATTTGGAGCTGCTCTAGGGAGTCATCTGACAGTAGACTTTGTCTTGATTTTTAAAATCCCTCACACTCATTGTTTATGATCTTCAGAAGTACATCCGTAAAGGCAGCTGAATGTAGGCCCTTTGGAAAGCTGAAGACAGTCATTTTTAATGACCTGTAGGTCTGTAGGAGAAAGCCTTCTGCTGCCGTGGGATTAATGGTGCTGAAAAAATCTCCCGGAGCAGTTAATTAGGGGTGAGATAAGAAAGGGTTTATTATGCCAAGGCAGAAGATGTTACAAGACACGCCCTGGCCGTGCCTGAGATGTTACATTTTATAATACCATCCATCCAATCCCAGATGTGTCCACCCTGTGGCCTTTACTCTGGTCTGCCCCGGGTCCACCCCCTTAAAATGGGTCTGGGGTGTATTTTGGGACCCCCTATTCATCCCATCTTTGTCTTCATCAGAGCACAAAGGGTACGTAGTTACCTAATTCTTGACCGTATTCTGTGGTTTAGGCCCTGATATGCTGTTCTGCCAACGATCTAGGCCTTGCCTTGACAAAAGACTAAACATTTCTGCTAGATTCAGGGGTAGGACTGATATAGGGAGCATAGAATGGGGTAAAAGGGTTGAAGAATGTGTAAACAAGGGTGCTACAGGGAAAGGGATGCAAGGGATGCTGCTTTTAGAGTCTATTTCCACTACTTATAAAACTTACAAGTATTAGAAAAATAAAAAACCATTAGGGGCTTAAGGCATCACTTCCCAGAAGGTCCTGTTTCCCTTGCAGCTCTCATTCCAGCCTGCCTGCCTGCTCAGCCATGAAATCCTATTTTGCATCCCACAAATGCAATTTCAATACCTCTCTTCGACCACACTCTCCTTCCTGTCCTTAACCCAAATAGGATAGAGAGCAGCCATCCTGCCTGACTTGCAGCAGCCTCTGATCCCTGGCAGCACTGCCACCCACGAGGATACTGTGTGTGCCCAGCTGGATCCTTCACCTTGTTGACAAATTTAGGACCTTTGCCACCATGCCACTGAACTGTCCTGTGAGTCTAATGCAGCAGGCACACTCCTTCAGACAGCCTGAGCGCTCTACTCTGCTTAGTGGCCTTGCTGGTGAACAGTAAAGAGTAATCTTGCTTATGTTTCTGAATGTATATTTTAATGTGATTCAGCTGGTGAGAGGGAGTAGTAGATTGCTGAGGGAGAGAAAATTCTGTTCTCTGGCTCCATGCAGTCTGACAGTTCGGAGATTTTTCTTGGCCAGACTTTAATTCTGTGCCTCCTGCAAAACTGCAGGAAGCAACTAAAATTTGGCCCCAAACTAGTAATTTTTGCTTTGCATTGACATTCAGTGTGCAAAACCTGATGAGATTTCTGGGTGTACAGTTGGTGAGCTGCCCTGTGAAGAAGGCTTGGGAGAGATGCAGAAACACCTTCAAGTGACAGCTCTCAGTCTGTACAGAGTTCGTTGCTTGTTTGCTCCCTAGGCTGCTTATGCAGTTTTGTGATGTGGTTACATTGTTTATCAGCAGCATCTATGAAGAAAGTGCTTTGTGTGTTTGATGATTGCCTTGTCTGTGCCATTTTTATAGTTTCTCTTGATGCATTTCAGTGAAATACATAATATGTACATAACATTATTGGCTTTAAGTGGACACCTTAGCATGTCCTTGCTTTAGATAAGGATGCTGCATTCATAGTGAATGTACTGTCCTGACAGTACCTCATCACCTTGCATTGGGGAGTTTTGGCTGAAGCCTTGCTGGGACATGGGCTATGGGAATGCACCTACTGCTCACAGGCTGCCCAAGGGCTGCCAGTTCCCAGGCCTAGTGAGGAGCTTGACTGCCCCAAATGGGTACAGCATAAGCAGTGGGCAACTGCTTTGGCCTTTGAACATGCTCTGCCTGCATTGTTCCCTAATGAAGCTGTAGCTTTTGAGCAAGTTTCCTTGCCTCAGGCCAGACTGTGAGGGCTGGTGCTCTGCTGCCAGGTGCCTGGGTTGTGTGTCTGAGTTGCTGTCTGCCTCAGGAGATTTGTTCTTCCTTTGTGTTAGCCTCAGAGGAGGACATGGATAGCAGACAAGTGCTTAGGACAACGAGTTGCTCTGTGTGGCAAAACTGCCCATCTTGCTGCTTAGCTCTGTCAGGGCAGCACTGCTGAGGCTGGAAGACAGGGAAGGTGAGAGGGTGCCCCCACGAACAAGTGGGACAGCTGATGCCTTGGGCTCTCCTTGCCTGTTGTTGTTCACTCAGACACCCTTCAGAAGGCCAAAAATGTTGCAAATGTGTGGAAGCCTCTAGATAGTCTGCAATGGTCTAAAAATGGTTTCCAACCCATCCAGCAAAACTGTGCCCCCACTACTTCCCCTCTAAGGAATGTACCATTCCCTTTCCCCTACTCTGCTCTCTCCCTTTTTGTCCTCCCTGTTAGCCCCAGGGTAGGCCTCTTGCTTTGGGGAAGGGCCAAAGCCTTGGCCCCAGTGTGCCAGTGGCAGCCTGGGCTGCAGGGGCAGAGCTCTGCTCCTTGCAGGAGGGATGAGCTGTGCCTGCTTCATGTCTCCTTGCATCGGGAGAGGCTGCAGGGCACGGACAGAGTCTGTCTGTTAGATCTTTAGTATCGTTTGGGGCTCTCAAAGCTGCTTGAAATTAGGATGTTGCAGCATGAGAACTACTATCTCCACATATCTGAGAAATCACCAGCACTTCCAGTTTAAAGGAAAATAATTCTAGGAGCCAGCAAGCATCTTGGGCGCTGTCGGGAAGGTCAGGCAGGAGCGCTGGCATCGGGTGCCTCCACGCCGCAGCTTCTTTCGCACTGCTGCTGGCAGAGGCGTGCAAGGGGTTCTCAGCTTGTGCTTCCTGCCGGGGCTCCGGGGCAGCTCCCGCTCCCGTGGGTCGCGAGCGTTTGTTGTTTGGGTTCCCGCGGCTTGTGCGCTGTGGCGGAGGAGCCCTGGGCCGCGCTGGATGGAGGCACCGCGCCCGCCATCCGCTCGCCCGCGCGGGGGGACCCTGCGGAGGCCGGGGCCGAGCGCAGCCCCGCGCCCCCCTCCCAGCACACTTACAGGCAGGTTTGTCCCCCAGCCCCCGCCCCCGTTTATTAACGGGACTCGGGTCGATGCCGCTGCTATAGCGATCTGCCCCCGTGAGCTGCGCCGGCAGCCGCCGTCCTTTGAGCTTTGGTCTGGGAAGAGTTTAACCCCTCGCGTCTGGGATCGCCCGTCACCGCAGGGAAGAGGCAGCCCAAGGCCTGGGCACGGCGGGGTTGCGTATTCGGGCAGCGAAGGGTTTGTTAGGCTGCGGTCCCTTCGGATGGGGAAAAGGAAGGAAAAAAGTCTGGCCTCGGCAAGGCTCGTGGCAGCACAAGAGCCAAACCTGCGGCGAACAAAGCGGCTGGGAGAGACAGCGAGGCTGGGAGAGCTCTGCCGGCATGGCCGCGGCTGCTCCCTCCGGGGAGCAATGGTCTTTGGCCAGATCCCAAAGGTAGCTTGTGCCCGTTAGGAACTTGCCCACAGCAGGGAAGCCAAGTCGCGGCGTCTCATCACTGATGCATTCCCAGGAGGTTTCTGCCTTTAAATACCGTGCCCGGAGCGAACTGCGGAGAGACGTGCCGGAGCCAGCAGCTCCCTTGCTGTGGGTGCTGCCACAGGTCTCCTTGTAGAAAGATTGAGGATGAGAGGCTGAAGTGCATCCCTGTTTCAGCCCTGCTTTCTTTGGGCTGAGGAGGGCAATGGTTTGGGAATTCAGAGGTCGCAACTGTCCCTGGTCCATGTGGAGGGAAGCTGGGACAAGAAAATCCCCGTAGAGAAGAGGACTTGGCCACCTTGCAGTCTTCTGTAAAGGAGAAACCAGGAGCCCAGACTCGGAAGCACAGACTCCCACTTGTGTCTAGAGATAGAGGAGGCCTCACCATCACTGACCAGAAAGACACAGGAAAGAAGGCTGCAAGTGGGGAGCAGTCTGGAGACCTCAGGTAGTTCTTGCAGGGCTTTATCACATCTGAGAAACAAAACGAGCAATAAAGCTAGGAGCAGACCTTATACTTTGCCTGCCATTTTTCCTTGTAGAATAACTTAAGAAAACATGGACAGGCTTTTCTCCCAACCTTACCTCTCCAGCCCCAGTGCCTGATTCCTGGCCTCAGGCTTTGGAAAGAAGAACATTTCTTGATGTACAGTTACACTGCTACCTTTACAGCTCTGGTCCTGGTTATAAAGGGAAGGTTCAGGCTTAAATTGTGAAGAGGATGGACAATAGCAGTGGCTGCAAGTGTAACCAAGACAACTGATCTTTATTAAACTTTTCCCAACAAAAACAACATTAGGGAAACTCTTAGAAAGCAACAATCATCAATGAACCCTTCCACGTATTCAGATGAGAAAGTCCTTATTTGGGATGCAAAATTCACGCTAGGAAGCTAGTAAATGCCAGCTTCACAATTATCTCAGCAATCTTTATCTGGCTCCCATGTGTCTAATGCTGAATTAATGAAAAATTTACACATTATTTTCTTCATATGATCCTGACTCACTCAGTGCCCAGGAAGTTGCATCCTTAGTCCTGACATTTTGCAGACTTTGAATGATTGATTAAAGCATTTAAATAACATACTTCAAACAGAAGGGTGGTGGTGGTTGTTAAATATAATTATGGTTGTTTAAATGTAATTATTTTTACATTTTGACTAATTATAAATGGATATTATTATTGGAAGAACAAAATTTGTTTATCGGGGTTTGAATTCTGCAGTCATCAGGAACAAACACAGCAGGTAATGAGTTTGGCAATAAAATGCCAGCCTTCAGTATAGACCAGATTTAGCACCACCCTTTCTCTTTGTATCACACTTCCTTCCTCCCACGAGCTCAACCCACTCAAAACCTGTATAATTTCTTCCTATAAAAGGATGTGCCTGTTCTGCTCAGTTTTCTAAAACCTTTATTTCCTAAATATGCTCCTCAATAGGAACACTCATATTGGATTTGGAGGCCAATTTTATCACTAGGATGGGTGGGGATGGAAGAACTGAAAAGGTTGGGGTTGTTTGACTTACTGTGAAGGGGAGAGGCCCACAGTGAACAATCTGTGAACAGGAGAGTGGAGAGAAGTGGGATAGTGAGTGGGAGCCTCTGGGTAAACTGATGTTGTAGAAGAGCAGTGTGGTCCCTGGGCAAACACGCCCATGGAGGAACAGGTACTGACTGTTCTTCCTCCAGTTTCCCTTTTTAAATATTTTATTCAGAAGGAAAGGAGTGGGGGAGGAGGATTATTCTTTTCTTCACTTATTTAAACTCCCTGAATCTCTAATGAACAAAACTCACCCTTAAAAAAACCCCCAAACCCTCCAAAGAGTAGCCAACAAACAGAATAATTTTTCTGCAAAATCTCACCATGTAATAAGGGTATTTCTGCATATCTTCAAATGATATGCACATTTTCAAAATTAAGATTTCCAAATCTGACTTGCATAGGAATTTATGTAGCAGAGTAGTCATGAAATCTGCTTCTCCCAGATAAAGGATGGTTTTTGCACTTAGAGACCAAAACAAAATCTTATCAATTTTTTTATTCATTTAAGCTGTATCACGCAGTTGGCTCATTTCTCTGAAATTCACAAACACCATCAGGTTTCCTTTAAAACTGCTCCAGTGCAAGTGTCTTTTCCCCCTGAGAAATTATCAATGACCTACTTCCCCTCCATGTGTTATTTTTCATCTGTCCAAAGCTCCAGCATCTTTGATTGCCTTGGCATTACTTCTTTATCCTTTCCTGGGTTTGCAACATCATCACATTTAGTGTCAAATGGTAAATTTTATTTGTCTGATGTTTTCTCTGCTTGGCCTGTTAACTGGGAATTGGGCACCACATCCCTTATAGTAGCAGGAATTTCAAAGAAACCATCTCTTCATCTGCTTAGGAACTCCAAAAAGATGGGACCTAGGCCCACCAGTGCCTTCTGCGCTGACACCCAAACTCTTCCAGACTTTGGCCCTAAGACTGAAAAAGCCCAACAAAGATTATGCACTGGTTAATACATTTGTAACCTTTGTATATAGAGTCCTCAAAAATACTTATCTAAGATGTGAGAGATGATATTTTTTAGCTTCTCAGTGATCTGGGAACCAACCACTCAAATCAGGATCAATTCAAATGGAAGTTTAATTTTACAAAAGTATAAATTTATGCCTAATTAGGCACATCCCTTTTTACATTCCTTGTGGACTTCCTAGCCATAGTGACACGTTCTCAGTAGCATTACCATGCCTGGGGAATGCTGATTGCTGCCATGACTGAGCACCTTTTGAAGCCAAGATCTCCAACACAGAAATTTCAGCCTAGGGCTACAGTATGGTGCTGTTTACCATCACCTTTTGTCTACATTTTTAATTAGGTTCCATTCCATCTGATCTGCCTGATCAACCTGAAATTATTTTTCAAGACTGCACAAGAGGCCCAGCCTTCATCATTGACATAGTTACAGCCTCAGTTGGTTACAATTGCCATTTAATTCATCTAGGCTCACCTACCTGTACATGCCCATGCTGCCCAGAGCTCAGGAGGGGTTGTTTACATATTTCTTTTTAACTTCAACATTTGTTAAATTATTTCACTGTGTGCCCAGTATAGACTTTCCAGATACTAATCACCAGAATCACCTTTTACCTGAGCCATGCAGGTCTTTTAAATTTAGAGGCATTAGTGAATACATCCCCATGCTGGAGGGCCACAGAGCCTTTATTTAACTCTTGCAGCTCATACATAACCTCAGGTAGTTTCCAGGTAACTCGGAAATTACTGAGAGCGCAGTCCGTGGGGGTTCAACAACCATGCTTGTCCCGAGCGCCCCGCAGGAGCCTTGCAGCAGCACCCACAACGTGCGGAGATGCTCGTGAACTGCGGAACCACGCCGTCGGCGTTCGGTCGGAGCTCCGGATGCCGCCAGAACATCGCACCCCGCCGCACACGAGCGCCTGTCCCGTGACAAATGCCGTGACAAACGCCGCCGGGCGGAGGGCGGGGCCGGGGCCGCGGGAGGAGCGTGCCCGCAGGGACCGCAAGGACCGCGCCGCCCCCGTCATCCCGCGCCCGCCGCGGCCGCGGGAACGCGCCCGGTGTCCGGCCGCCCCTCGGGGAGGGCGCGCGCCCGCCACCGCCAGCGGAAGCGCTGCTGCGCGGCCCCACGCGCGAGCGGCGTGTTCTCCCTCGCGCACGGGCAGGGGAGGAGCGGGAAGGGCGTGGCCCAGCGGCGCCGGGGAGCGGAACTGCGTCGGCGGGCGGGCCCGGCCAATCGGCAGCGCGCCGCTGGCGGGGCGTCGCGAGGCAGCCGAACCGCGCGGCCGCCGCCGCCACCGCCCTCCTGTTCCCCCCCCCCCGCCCGGCTCTCCGGCCGCGCGGCTGCGCTCCGGTACCGACCTCGCGGCGGCCTCTCCCCACGGGGGGGAGGAAGGAGCACAGGGAACGTGCGCGGCCCACGTGACGGGCCGCGGCGGCCAATGAGGACAGCAGGAGGTCGCGCGTGGCGGGCGAGGCCCGCGTGGGCTGGGGCGGTGCCGGGCAGCGCGCGGAGCCGGCGGCGCGCGGAGCCAGGTAAGAGCCGCCTCCTTCCCCCTCGCAAGTTTTTCACTCGAGGTGGTGCGAGGCGTGCGCGCATCACGTGAGCGCGGCGGCCGCCCAATCACGCGCCCGCGCGCGCTGCCTCTCCGCGCGGCCGCCGCCGCGTTTGAGGCGCGGGGGCCGCGCGCGGAGCGGGGCGGGAGCAGCGGCCGCGCGCTCTCCTCGCGCGCCCCCGCGCCGCTCCTCCCGGGGCCGCGGACGGGCGAGACCCGGGGGCGCGGGCAATGGGCAGCGGGCGGCGGTCACCTGACCGGCGTGGGGGTTAACAGCGACCGAGCGGCCCCGCGGCATCCGGGCTCTCCGGCCGGCAAGGGTCGGGTGAGGCCCGGCCCCGGGCAACTGCCGCTGCTCCCAGAGCCATCGCGCTCCGAGGAACTGTACCCTGGTGGGGGCGTGGCCGGCGCCACCCGCGAGGCGGGGCTGGGCTGCCGGGAGAGCCTTTCCCGGGAGCGGCCGCGGTGCCCCTCGGGTGCCCCAGGACGGCGGGCAGGGGCGGGGCGGGCAGCGCGCGTGCGCCCCGGCACGTCGCAGGGGGCAGCGGCTGTTGGTGCCCTTTGGAGCCGCCCCCGGGTAAACTCCTCGTCCTGAGCTGATGTGGAGCTTAAAAGGCGGCTGAAACGCAAAGGCCAGCTCAGGGAGTAGGCTGAGCCCGGGGAGATAAGTAGCTTCTCATAACGTGGCTGGAGCTTCTTGCGTGACTTCTTAAGATGTCAAATCTTACACAACAGTCATGCTGCCTCACTCCCAGTGGGAACTGTCTGAATTCACAGGCCGTCTGTAATCACACGTGATGGAACAGGCTAAAGCCCCAAAGATTTGAAGTTGCTGCAGACTGAAAAGCAGAGGTTGTGTAAAGAAGAGGGCAGGCTCTGATGCTTTGGTCTTGTCACTTCCAGGTGTTCTGTCCAGTGCAGCCTCAGCACCCTTTTAGTGCCCTCACCCTTTCAGTGCCTTGTGAGTTTGTACTGAGGACTGGAAAGGGAAATTGATTTTACTTGAAAAGTGTTACTGTGGGTGACCATTTTTGTGCCTATGTGGGAAGAAACATAGTTCTTAGGCCTGCCAGAGATGGGCAGTGTTTGTTCATTTCTATGTTCCATCTGGCAGCAGTTGGGTGTTAACCACACCTCCTGCTGGCTCAGTGTTGGTGCAGTGCTGTTGTGCCTGCCATGGGAGGCAAATGTGCAACTGGAGGAAACCAACCTTAGTCCCACTTGTAAATAAACTTGTGTGATCACCTACCAGAAAACAAAAATTGAAATTCTTTCTCTTTAAGATTATGTCATTTCTTCATTTACACGCAAATCCACTAGATCATTTCTGAAGTATGCAGTTGTGTGTGTTGGCTTTTCCAAATGTAATTTTCTGAGAAATGGGAAGTCAAAGACGCTCTTCTTAGAGGGCAGTGAAATAGATCTCTGCCCAGAGGAGTGAGAAAGAGTTCTACTCTAAGAGGAGGCTGTTTTTTGGCTGCTCTTTCATACATGGCAGAGGATCTACTAAAAAAATTCAACCATGGCATGTGTATAGAGAACAGTGCCATTAGCTGTGGCACCAGCAAGGCTTACTTGGTGTCTTTTTCTTCCGTAATTAAGGATGTGTTGTGATGTGTGTTTGCTTTTTTTCTTCTTTAAGGCTGGGTGACCTTAGAATAAAGAATCAAGTTATGGTGGTGGAGTTGCTCTTCTCGCTCCACAGAAAGATGGAATACGCTTTCACTGTTTGATTTTGGCTGGTTTTAGTACCTGTGATAAATCCTTAAAATATCTTTTGCTGAACTGGATAAGGAAGAATGCAATGAAAATTATATGTGTGAAAAGGCTGATGAAGGCTTGTTATGAGAAGAAAGCAACCCAAAGACAGTGGGTTTTGTTTTTTGGGGTTTTGTTTGTTTGTTTGTTTTCTGTCTTCTTTTTAAGATTAAGCCCAAACCAGAAAGGCAGCAAGGGATGTGAACAGCCTAAAAGACAGAAAATGAATGTGGTAGTCACCTATCTACAATGAAAATCCATTCATTGCTACAGTCACTATCTTAAGGAAAAGCCAGTTTGGAGAATGACAAGATTGTGAGCCAATTACTGTTAAGTACTTCTGATGATGGAATTGTGCTGTTTTGCTCACTCATGTAGTACAGTGCTTTCTGCTAATACAGTGTCGTCTGCCTACCACAGGGTAAGGCAATTTATAATGAATATGGATATAAACCTGGAACATGTCACCAACAGTCTGGACTTCATTTGGCATCACTCTCCTTTTTACCATAACTAAAAAGGGGAATACAGATTCTTTGGTAGTTCTAACTTGATGAGCCATTAGTGACTCTGTAGCAATGACAATTGCTATAAAATAGCTGGAGATGAGTAGGATAGTCCTGAGCTCAGGGGAGGGCTTTTTATATGCCTCTTTTTTTATTTTTTCTATGACACGGACGAGATTCCCAGCTGAAGATTCACATATGTGATAGATGTTCCTCATGATGGCCATAAAGGCCAAAATCCATCAAAATGATGCTATTTCTGCTGATTATGGCTTGTTTCTGCCAGTGTTGGGTGGCAAAAAGCATAAAACATTGCTTTATTATTTTGTTTCATAATTTTTGGTAGTTGAAATAATAGTATATTGAAAAAATACAGCATTCATTGAATGTATGAGTAATGGGCATATCATCGACTGATAGAATATGGAAAGGAATGTAAAATACATTAGGTTAAAGGTAGCATGTTGTATACAGATTAAAAAAGAGCATTTATTTCTGGTGAATGCTGGCTTTTCTCTCTGCCCTCTCACCAGTGGTTCATACTTCATATAATCACAAAATCATTTAGATTGGAAAAGGCCTTCAAGATCATCAAGTCCAAACTTTGACCTATCACCACCTTGCCAACCAGACCATGGCACTAAGTGCCACATCCATTTGTGTGTTTCCATTTTGTAATCTTCAGTGTTTGGGAAGTGTTTCCCAAAAGTTTGGGTAACTCTTGATAGGTGCAGAATATTGTGCACTGTACATTGCAGGATTAATGCTGTTTAACAAACTCTTGACTTTATAGGGGGCTTAATGTTCAGACTCTTGGAGAGGTGAAGCAGGTTTTTCTCCCTCCCCTCCCAGGTATGTGCCCTGTTCCTCCAATAGCAGCTGCTGCTTTTGCAGGCATGTAGCTCTCAGTGAAGCACTTTTTGAACTACACCTATTTGTCCTGCAATAGTCGGGGCTCTGAGTGTTAAGTGAATTTGTTTTTGTATAAAGCAGTGCTCTGGGCTGAAATCTGGTGATGCACAAGCTGTGCTGTACTTGCTGTGGGGATAAGCACTTTCTGTCTGCAGCTGGAGCATGTGTTTCAGCTCAGCATGTTTGTATCAGCAAGAAAAGTTAAATCTGAAAAAAAAAAATCATTTTTCCCCCCTACAGCAGTCCATTTCTTGCAATAATTTTTTTCTTAATCTCACTTTTTTTGCCAGATTGTACTGACACTTACATCTTTAATCTTCTTGTCACTGAATTATACTTCATCACTATAGCTAAAGGAACAACTTAAGCTGGTTTTCTATCATAAATAACATTATGTAAACTTTTTTTAAAGTATGTTGGGACTGGGATTCTGTTGCCTAAGGACAGAGGTCTGGAGCTATCATAGATGCTGCAGGTTGTTAGAGATGTTTCTGTAGAACAAACATTCAATTCTAGGAGACCAATGCTTGCCTAGAGAAGCAGTTGGAGGCCAGTGGGGCTGGATATGGCATAGGAAATGGGACTAGATGACTTTCTACATGCAAGTTTAGTCCAACCCAGAGTTTCCGAATTAACAGGGTGCTATTGTTGATCATTCTCCAAAGTGGCAAAACATTGTCTAAAGAAAGCAGGGTTTTGTATTTTAACTCTTCTAGTGTGCACATTGCACAATACTTCTGACTGTAACATCACTAGATTTTCAGGTCTTTAAATGTTTGTGGATTTGGGGTTTTTTTTTGTTTTTTTAAAGGCTAAAAATTGGGATTTTGTAAGGTTGCTAGGGCTGCCAGGTCATAGTTAGTAATAAACTTCTAGACTGCTGTAATAAGCTACTGACTGCTGCTTTGGGTGTGTAACACTGGCAGAGTTCATTTTGATAGCTGTTGTTTTCAGCTAGCGAGTGTAGTTTCAGCTAGTGCTCAGTTTTAGCTAGTGAATTTGAGAGCTGAAAGCCTTATTTATACTCCAGTAATGCTCCTGCAGTAGTGCCTTTCAAAGTATACAGTGTGTTTACTGTCGTGTATCTATTTGTGTAGCAATCTTTGTATTTGAACTGAAAAGGGGATTGCTAACAAAAAATGTAATAGACACTTCTTTCGTGTTTTCCACAAGTTGGCAGCTATTCTGTTTTGTGTAACTATGGCTACAAGGTATGTTGCTCTCACACATAGATATCTTTAGCAAAGCGTTGTTACCCTCCAGCTTGTGATTTGTTACTGAATCTTTACTGATTTTTATTTGGACATATGTTAGACATAACAGTGGCTGAAGAACGCACTTTGTTGCTGCAGCTCCAGCTAGCAATCTCTAGTCTGCAGGGTGGTGAAAGTTACAGTCTCTGTGTTACTTGTAGCGTGTAGGCCTGAACTCGTGCTTTATGCTTGTAGGCGTTACTGAGAGGGGTGTGATTCACTGCAGACTGAAAGGCAGTTTGTAAAGACTGTAGTTCATACTTTCAAGGTGCTGCAAAGCCCGGAATATGTCTGGAAGAAGCATTTTGGAGAAGAGTGTACTTCTTGGTAGTGAACTACAGGCTGGGGACAGAGTGGCTGGAGAGCAGAAAGGGACCTGGGAGTTTGGATTGACAGGCAGCTGAACATGAGCCAGCAATGTGCCCAGATGGCCAAGAAGGCCAATGGCATCCTGGCCTGTATCAGGAACAGTGTGGCCAACAGGACCAGGGAAGTGATTCTTTCCCTGTATTCAGTGCTGGTGAGGCCACACCTCGAGTTCTATGTCCAGTTCTGGATATTGAGGTGCTGGAGCAGGTCTGGAGAAGAGCAATGAGGCTGGTGAAGGGACTTGAGCACAAGTCCTATGAGGAGAAGTTGAGGGAGCTGGGGCTGTTTAGTCTGGATCACTCTCTACAACTACTTGAAAGGAGGTTGTAGACAGATGGGCGTTGGTCTCTTCTTCCAGGAAACCAGCAGTAGGACAAGAGGGCATGATCTTAAGCTCTGCCAAGGGAAGTTTAGGTTGGATATGAGGAAGAAATTTTTTACAGACAGAGTAATCAGACATTGGAATGGGCTGCCCAGGGAGGTGGTGGATTCACTGTCCCTGGAGGTTTTTAAGGTGAGACTGGATGTGGCACTTAGTGCCATGGTCTAGTAACCACAGTGGTGTTGGGTCGAGGGTTGGACTTGATGATCTTGGAGGTCTTTTCCAACCTGGTTGATTCTATGATTCTACAATTTCAAATACAGCCATCACATTATTGGCTAGTATGAGGTAACTCTCCCTGATCATGGAGGACAGTGTTCAGTAGGTGCAAACCAGTTAATTTCTGTGCTACCAATCGGTGTTCTACTGATGTAAATGGGATGTAGTTCTTTATTGCAGTATTCTTCTTTCTTGTCAGCTCTAAGCTGCTTAGAACTGGGTTACTTAAGCTGTGGCAATCTACAGTACTGCTGTGACTTCTACTGGTTAATCTGTTCTCTTGATAAACTGGGATTCTGCTTTTGCTGCAGGCAAGCATTTCTACCTGCCTTAGGTAAAATTGTAGCAGAATCTCTGGCAATGTCAACAGTCTCTGGTTTCTTTCTTTTATCATCACTGTAGCATGTGGCTTGTGGGCAGTGTCTGCTCTTCCGGTCTTTGTCTGCTCTTAGTCATACAAATGGCCCTCTTGCTGAAGAAGAGAAGACTTGTTTCTGTATTGTCACTGTTCAGAAACATTTTGGGTAATACAAAATAGTGTCTGTACCCTGTGGCCCTAAAACTTGATGACTGCTATACTGAATATGTGATTGCTGTAGGTATAAAATGACTATTCCTGCAATTGGTGTAATTATTTCTGACTGGATTTGTTAAGGGAAAACCACTGTGCTGGGTCCAACAGCTTGAGGCTGCTGCAGCTCCACGCCCCCAGTTGTAAGGCTGAAAATGTATTCCTGGTGGGTACAAGCACATAGAGCACATGCACACATGGCATTTACATGAAAACATGTCTGGCCACACCAGTCAGGCAGACACACAGATACTTAGAGGAACACAGCAAAGACAGCCTTATCTTGCTCCCTTCCCTGTCTGAGCAAAAGAAGATCACATACATTTACACATACATAGATAAACATATAGATATATCTATATCTATATGTACTGAGAAGATACCCTCCAGCAGCTGACCTTGGACACCAGCAGTTGGTTCCAGGATCCCAGATTCCCTGAGGCCATACTACTGTTCCCAGCACTGGCACATGCTGTCTTGTCTCTTGGCTGGCTGAGACTGCCCTGGTTACCTGGTGTCCAACACCCCTCCACCCACACGGCCTTGCCCTTTAGAGAGACATAAGTGTGCATGCACATGCAGAGCTGGTGGTACTCCCCTGGTCCTCCATACAGACCTTTGTTACTGTTTTGGTGCACATTTCTCAAGTGTCTAAGAAATGTATTTCATTTAGTTATGTGCTTCTGAGATGATTTCCTATAGCATAAACCTGTGTTTCCAAGATACCTTCAAAGGGGTGTTGGCCTTTTGTAACGTTGCTTTTCTTTTGCCTGTTTTCAAATCAGGCAAAAAAAAACAAATTGAGGAGCAGCCCTGTCAAAGTTACAGTTTGTGGTAGGCAGCAGTCAGTGCAAAATTTGGATCACCAGGTTAGTCTGGACCTTGGTGTTGCCCTAATAACTCTGATGTCTTGACTTTCTGGCACCACTATGCTTACACAGTACTTACACAGACTATGCAGGTCTCTTTCCTTAATGGATCCATAATGGATGCAGTATTGTAAAATAAATATCTTTAGTGGAAGAGGAGATAGAGGACTTCATGGAGGTGTTTTACCTGCAGCCGTGATGCATTTTGGTGTGAATTCTCTTAACATTCAGAATTCTGGTTTAGTGGGCTTATGCTCAGAAATGCCTGATTTATAACATGTAGTTTCCATGATGTATGTGAGGCCTGCCAGTCTGAGCATCGGGGTGGGCCCTGCTCGGTGGGGTGCTGAGTTCGGGGGGGCTTTGTCGGAGTCGTGCCTGGGCCGCTCGTTCATCAGCGAGTCTGTGGCTCTGCACAGGGCCCAGTGTGACAGGGCTGTGTCAGCCCTCTGACGGTCAGGGTGGTGCAGGGTCAGATTCTGTCCCTAGCCTTGGCGGGTCAGTGGGAACTTTGCCAGAGGGAGGGAGACCATCGCTGCCTCCGGCTTCAGCATTGCTTCCTCGACTGAGGGTTTCCCGGGGAAGAGGCCAGTTGCCGTCGGCGGCAACGCTGCCGAGTGCGGGCAGGCGAGGTGCGCCTTCTCTGCGCCGCGGAGAGCGGTTCTGCTTTCCCGGAGGAGGCGGCCCCTGCCCTGGCAATGGGGATGGCTGGGCGGTGCCGCCGGGGCTTGCGGGGCAGAGCGCGCCCGCTGGGGGGCGCTGTGTGCCCAGT
>NW_020884885.1:7565715-7638369 GCF_003945725.1 Corapipo altera | reverse complement strand
CCCGGCGAAGGGCGGCGCGGTTTCCTCACGTGCGCCGGTCCCGCTGCCCTCCGGCGGCCGGCGCGGGCGGTGGTTCCGGCCCCCGCCGCTCCCGGGCGGCTGCCGCGGGTGGCGGCTGCCGGCCTCCGTCCATGGGCGTCTGGCTGGGGCCCGTCCGGCAGGGAGGGGGACGGGGGGGCAGAGAGCCTTCAGAGCCACAAGCGCGGCCCTCGGCCCGCGGCCATGACTCCACCTGCCCCGGGCGGGGCGCGCTCGCCTCTCGCCGCCGCACCCGGGGCGGCCCATGCGGGTGCTGGATCGCTCGCCCGCTCGGTCGGTGGGTGGGTGTTCAATGGGAGCGCCGCGCGCGGTGCCCGCTGCCATTGGGCGCGCGTCACGGGGCTCGCGGCGGCGGTGGCGGCGGGCGGGGCCGCCCCGGGGCTCGCGCGCCGCCAGCGGTCCCCTTCCCGCGGTGCCTCCGGAGCGACGAGCGCGGGGCCGCGGTCCCGTCCGCGGGGCGGGGAGTTTGGGTTGGTTTGTGTGTTTGTTGAGACGGACGTTCTCACGTCCGATTGTCTCGTTTTGAGCGGGTCTTGGTGCGACTTGGAGCGTGTTTGGCCGCTGCTGTCTGGCTGGGTGCTGCTTCTCCAGTACAGCGTCTGCGTGTAGAGAAGGGAAATACTTGGAGCTGTTTAGAACTTCGGTTTCAACAAATACACTCATTTTTCCTGAAATACTAGATTAGAGTCTACGTGCTATAACAAAACAGGCCAGTGTGTGTGACCGAGTGTAACAAAACGTGTGAAATTGCTCGTGTACTAGACCGTGTTGGCGCTGAAGTAACACGTTTTGGCTACTCTAACTGCACATAATCACTGTAACCACACACATCTTCGACTGATTTGATACTGTGTGTGGCACTTGTGGCAGAAATAACTGTAACTGTTGCTCAGTAGGTCTTTGTATGCATAGAATTTTTGCTGAGTACATGATTGTTGAGGTTTTTTGACTTTTTTTTTTTTTGTAGGTGTAAGTTCTACCTTAAGTAGGTTTAAAGGTACAGGCCTTCTGCGTATCTTAAACCAGATTTGAAATCACTTCAATAGTTTGTTTCCTTCATAAGCCAGTACAACTGGGGTATATACTGCAGAGAATAATGTGAACTCACTCTATGACTGTACATTCACTGTACATATGAATGTGTTGTATGTGTATATAGAGAGGGCAAGTTGATGGAAAACCACATACAACTTAGGCTGTGATTTTCTCCTTTCTCTATATGTTTGAGATTTATTTTTCTATTGTGTTTGTATAGAGGAACATGAAAAAGATTATTTTGGGGATATTCTGTGTTGCTGGGACTTAATATGTGATCTACGGAAAAAGCAGAGCAACATTCTTAAATTAGAAAACATGAAGATGATTTTGAACAGCTAATTCATTTTGTATCCTAGACTCTCTTAAGGAGTTCTCAGTGGGTAGGTGGTTGTGGATATGTTTGTGGGGAAGAATTTCCTCTGGAAACTAAAACTGAAACCCAAATCTTGTAACTTCACAGGTATCAAAATCTGTGCAGAACAGTTTTGGTTTATTTCCTCTGATTTAACTTTTACATTGACTTTTAAAGTATGAAGTGTAAAGGGTGGAAATAAATTTCTCCTCTTTTCTAGGTGTCCAGAACATTTATCATGGGGTATAAATTGCCTCCTGAGCTTGAGGTCATTTGCCACATGCATGTGGCAGCTGGTTTGCACAGAGGAGTGTTTCTTCCTACCATACCCCAGTCCTAACAAAGTAAATGTGTCTTATTAAATATCCAATTCATTTAGAACTTGTGAATTTAATTCTCTGGAAAAAAATATGATTATTTTCCAGCAGCTAACTCATAGAATCATAGAATGGTTGGGAACTGAAGGAATCTTAAGGGTCACCTAGAGCCAACCTTCCTGCCAGGACACCTTCCACTAGACCAGGTTACTCTGAGCCCCATCGAGCCTGGTGTTGAACACTTCCAGGGATGAGGCATTCACAGTTTCTCTGAGTAATCTGTTCCAGTGCCTTACCACCTTCACAGTAAAGAATGTCTTCTTAATATCCAAACTAAACCTACTGTCTTTCATTTTGAAGCCATTCCCCCTTGTCCTGTCACTGCATGCTTTTGCAAACAGTTCCTCTCCAGATTTCTTCTAGGTCACCTCTAGGTACTGAAAGGCTCCCCAGAGCCTTCTCCAGGCTGAACAACCTCAACTCTTTCAGCCTGTCTTTGCAGGTGAGGTATGCAGCCCTCTGAACATCTTGGTGACTTCCTCTGGACTCGCTCCCAAAGGCCAATATCCTTCCTGTTCTGGGGATGACCCCAGAGCTGGATGCAACACTCCAGGTGGGATCTCACCAGAGCAGAGCAGAGGGGCGGAATCCCCTCCCTTGACCTGCTGGCCACGCTGCTTTTGGTGCAGCCCAGGACGTGGTTGTTTTCTGGGCTGAAGTGCACATTCGTTACCAGCTTATGTCCAGCCTCTCACCCACCAGCACCCTCAGGTTCTTAGCAGGGCTGCTCTCCATCTGTTCATCCTCCAGCCTGGATTGATATGGGGGGTTACCTGTCCCAGGTGCAGCATCTTTACACTTGGTCTTTTTGAACCACTTCTCTTGAGTGTTTATTCATCCAGGTCCCTTTGGATGGCATCCCATCGTTTAAGCATGTTAGCTTCACCGCTAACTTTTCAAATATGGACCCCCGAGGGACACCACTTGTCCTGATGTCCATCTGGACATTGAGCCATTTCCCACTACTGTCTGGATGTGACCATCCAGCCAATTTCTCATCCACCAAACAGTCCACCTACCAAATCCATTTCTCTCCAATTTAGTGTGTCACAGGGAACTGTGTCAAAGGCTTTATGGAAGTCCAGATAGACAACATCCATAACTCTTGTCCACCAATGTAGTCACTCCTTTGTAGGAGGCCACTAGATTGGTTAGGCAGGACTTGCCCTTGGTGAAGCCGTGCTGGCTGTCCCAAATCACCTGTCCTCCATGTGCCTTAGCACAGCTTCTGGGAGGATCTGTTCCATGATCTTCCCAGGCACAGAGGTGAACCTGACAGGTCAGTAGTTCCCAGGGTCCTCCTTTCTACCCTTTATTTCCGTTTTTCCAGTCACATGGGGCTTCACTTGACTGTCGTGACATTTGGAATGTTATGCAGAGTGGCTTGGCACATCAGCCAGTTCCCTCAGGACCCTGGGATGCATCTCAGCTTCTAGCAGTGGTGATTTACTGTGGTCTCTGATTCCCACCAACTAGACTTTTGATACAAGAATCAATCATTTTTTGTCAGTATTGTATTCCACCTGTAATAAGGATCAAAATGCAGACATCTGGATGTGGGAATAGCATTCTCATGGTTACCAGAAGTGCTCATTTTAAATTTTCACACATAGAAATGTACAGGCTATTTGAAAAAGGAAGTAGTTTATGATCTTTTGTTGTGGGTTGACATAATCATTAACCTAGGAGGTAGACACACAAAAATGGGATTGTGTATATGCAGATAAAAGTAACATTTTTGGTTCCCTAAACAGTGATTATACTAATCATAACAGTACAAGTATTTCTTTTTTGATTTAAATTATTTCCAGAATTCAGAAGATAAAGGTAGCTGAGGCCCAGTGCTTCACATTAATCCATTTAATCTTAGCTTCATGGCCTTTTGGGGGTTAGTTTGTCTATCTTTTTCCAAAGCTTATCCATTTGAACTATTTTTTCCCTTCTTTTTGTCTCTGCCTTTGACAGACAAGTAGAAGTTCTTGGGGTGGGGAGGAGTGTAAGCAAAGAAATTTCAACCCCACAAACTTAGTCATTTTCAATAAAGAAATTGAGTGAAAAATGTTTTTAACATTTCTTTTTTCTTTTCCTCCTTCAAATTTTTGGGAAGTTTTTGACCTCAGGGAACTCCTTCTTTCTGGCAAGACTTTTGCCTTTACGTCAGAAATGTGTCATTTGCTCTCCTGAAAACTTTTGGCTAATGTCTGAAGAGTTGAGGCAATGTCAGAAAAAAGAGCACTTTAAAATACCAAGCAAACCAAGATATTCTGTTGTGGCAAAGCATATATGAAAATGCTGTTTAAAGGTCTACTGGCCCCCCATGTCTTTAAAGTGGAAATTACATACACTCATGCAACCTTGATTTGTTACATCCTAATTGTAATCTATTTTATAGTGCTGGTTATCTTTCAAGTTTTTAATGTGGAAAACTCTTACAAAAAGGGTGTCTCACAAGACTTAATTAGTTTCTTAGATTGTATTGGAATATTTTTAACTGTGTTTTCCTTTTCTTCCAGGATGTTGAACACACATAAAAGATCATTAGAACCGTGTAGAATTTGCGTTTGATTTGAGCTCGTGAGAGCGCTCATCATGGAGAAACAGCAAATTGTCTTGGCTAGCCGGGATGGCGGGACCGTGTCTGGTGCAGCACCTGCTTTTTTTGTCATCTTGAAACAACAACAGGGAAATGGAAAAGCTGACCAAGGAATCCTGGTAGCAAACCACGATGCTTGTGCTCTCGCCAGCAGTGTATCAACTCCAGTAAAACCCAGAGTCAAGACCTGCCTCCCAGCTGACTGTGTCTCAGGGGGCATTACTGTCACTCTGGATAACAACAGCATGTGGAATGAATTCTACCATCGCAACACAGAGATGATTCTGACAAAGCAGGGCAGGCGCATGTTCCCGTATTGCCGATACTGGATTACAGGTCTGAATTCCAGTCAGAAGTACATCCTAGTCATGGACATATCCCCTGTGGATAATCACCGATACAAATGGAATGGCCGTTGGTGGGAGCCCAGTGGGAAGGCAGAACCACATGTTCTTGGGCGAGTGTTTATTCATCCAGAATCACCTTCCACTGGCCAGTTCTGGATGCACCAACCGGTGTCCTTCTACAAACTTAAACTTACCAACAATACCCTGGACCAGGAGGGTCACATAATCTTGCATTCTATGCACCGTTATCTGCCACGACTTCACTTGGTGCCTGCAAACAAAGCCACAGAAGTCATTCAGCTTAATGGCCCTGATGTCCATACGTTTACCTTTCCACAGACAGAATTCTTTGCAGTTACAGCCTACCAGAACATCCAGATTACCCAGCTGAAAATTGATTACAATCCATTCGCTAAAGGATTCAGAGATGATGGGTTGAATAGTCGACCTCAGCGTGATGTGAAACAGAACAGTAACTCGGAATTGGAGGGAGGTGATGTTTTTAGTGCTGCTGGCATTTGTGGTCGCCCTGCTGAAGTTGATGCATTAGAACTGCATCAGAGAAGTTTAGATTCTTCACTGATTGGTCAAAACCCATCAGACATCAAGCTTAACAAAGAGTCCTTTAACGCAGAAGGAGACTTTCTGGGTCTCCTGGACACTGACCTGTCTTCAGGTGTTATGCCAAAGCTAAAACAAGAAGTCTCTGAAAGGTGGGTTAACACTGCATTTTTGGTACAAATACTGGTTGAGTGGGATGTTTGGTAAAGAGATAACAGGATGCTGAGTGTACAGATTTACAACTAAAAGTTGCGTGACCTGAAATGGAAGAACACTTAGTATTACTGTAAACTTTTCTTTGCTCGAACAATCTTTAACAGTCTGGGCTTTCTGAGGTGTTTGAGGAGTGCAAGAGTTCAATATTATTTTCTGTGTTGCTTTAGCTCCCTTTGTTAAGAAGCGTCGAGGGATTTCTCTTAACCCTTTTAGCATTTTAGAAGGCTAAATTTATTTTTTCAGAGTTTTAAATAGCACATTGCAGTCATCAGAACACTGCCTTTCCTTTTAGAGTTACTCGCCACAGTGACGCGCTGTCTGTGTAGCTTCAGTTCGCGTTAATGGATGTTGTGTAGTGTGTGTGGGTGTTCAGGTTGGGTATCTATAGGGATTGCTGCGAGGCAGTTGTAGTTGGCAGCACACCACTGTTTTGTCAATAACTGCTTGGTGTGAATTCTTTTATTCCACAAAGTAGTGTGAGGTAGCCTGCCTACTGGTAGTCAGTTGCCTCATATTTACTGTGAGGTAGGAGAATGTGCACCCACAGAAGTACTTCAGAATAACTTCGTTTTGCTAAAGCAAGCCTGGCAAAACGTATTATTTTACTGCCCTTTCACTTAGTTTCCAAAATCTTAAACAATAGAACAGAGCAGACAGTGAATAGTTAATGTGTGTCAAGAGATGATAGAGGTACTTTGAATGTGAAGAAATAAAAAGAGTATAATAAAATAAAAGTGACATGTTGCTTCATGTCACTTTGTCACTTCAAATTACGAAGTTCTCTGTACTTTGACACTTTATTGAGTTTAATTGTAATAATTCTTGAGTACTAAAATTGTTTTGAGATCTAGAGTGCCCTAACCTTTCTTCTGCAGTATTTTCCAGTGTCAACCTGTTAGGAAGAAGAACATCTAGACTTCTTATATTCCCCAAAAATTGTGTTGTAACCCACTTTAAAGACTGAAAGCACACTGATTATAGAGAGGATGGGCTTTCTTTAGTTCCTAGGAATACAGCATGGACAAGTGTTTAGATAACTTTACGTATTGGAAGTAAAACTCAGAAAATAATTATTGACAGGTTTATTTTGCCTTCATAGTGATACTTTATTTTCCTGGAGAGGGTAATTGAAGCAGATTATTTGGAGAACTGTTTATTTCAAAGGAAAGAAAACCATTGTTTTAAGGACTCAGGGACCTTCCTAAAAAATATATGATGCAAATTGACAGACTTTATTTCTTTTGGTCCAGAGCATGTTAGATGCCTTCCTTAGTTTTGTCTCCAAGACATTTTATCTCTGAACTGTGCTAAAAGCTGAAAAGGAAAAGACTGTAAAGCATCTTTCTATTGTCTAGGCTTGGGAGCACATGCCATTTGATGAATAATTATTACCACCATCCTGAACTACCTTTAAGCATTGTCCAGCTTCTTGTTTTAGGTTTTTGTAATCTTTGTGAAAAAGTAAAATTCAGCACTTGGAAAGAGAAAATTGATCTTATCCAAGAAATGGCAGAATTGTCTTTGTATATGCTGGAGTTTTTCAGAACAGTAGTTCTCCTTTTTATTTCTGATCTATTGACAGTCTTTTTGTGCCATGTCATTGAGTTTATAAATATGTCAGCCTTTCAAGGACAGCATTGAGCCCGTGTCATTTTTATTTATCAAGCTAAGCACATTAATATTTACATATTAATGAAGACTGGGCAATAGTTTTTTGTGGCAGGCAAGCTCTTAGTAGCAGTTGATAGGCTCTATCTTGCTTTTATGCAGGGTATTGATTTCTGCTGAGTTTAGGTTTGGGTGAGAGGCAGAAGTTGGGAACTGCTACCTCTCAGATAAAAGAAGTGGAGTTCCTAATGCTGTAGAGCGTGGAACTTCCCACCAATACTCAATTCTTCTGACGTTTTTGAGAATGGAACTATGTAAAAGGTTGCATATACCTGAGAGTAATTTTAATCTTGAGTTATTAGAGGATTTTAGAAGTAAAGGACTATTTCTCTTCATATAAGGTACTATGTGGAGTTTTTTTGTGTTTTTCTTCTGTAGTCTGAACTTTGTTTAGTTTAATCAGGTGTGTTGTAAAGAAAATAAATGTTTAATTCAAGTTGTGGGCGCTTCTATAAGAATGCTTATGCGTGGAAACACTCAGATGTTTGGGCCATGGAAGGAGCCACAAACGAAATTTACTGGTTCTTAAGTGTTTCAGGCTAATGTACCGTTTCTCCCTTCCAAGGTCTTTTAGATTTGTTGCTTCAAAAATAAAAATTCAGCGGGATTTTTAATTATCAATTAGTCTTGTTTTTCTGATTTAGTTGTCTTGTGTTTACTCTTGACAGTTTGCTTTTCTTACTTCTTCGCCTTTCTTTTGGGAGAGAAAGGCAAGTGATCATCCTTCAAACCTCTGCCACAGGTTGCTAGATATCAAGATATCAAATTTTTCCCACCCTTCCCCTCTGGTATATTTTGAAATGATGCGCCTAAAAAAAATTGATATGTCTTGGTACTTTCAAAAAATGAGCAGCTTAATGGTTTTTAATTTGGCAAAATGCAAGAAGGCAATTTCTCTGCTTTTACTGTTCTGTTGCGAGGGTGCCAAATACATTACTTGGGCTGTAAGGAAGATGGTTTGAATATGAGCGTTGTTCCATATCAGGCAAAGAGAGAGCTAGTTAAGGCATTATTTCACTATTTTATGAGATCTTGGATTAAGCTGAGAATTTTGAGAGGACAGACTTTCTTGCCCATAGATGAGAGGAAGAGAAGTTTGTGACTACTTACATTGCACATAGCTTCACAAACTAAGGGCCAAATGAAATTACTTCAGTGCTAAGAATCAACTTTTTTATTCTTTAAGAAGTTGATAATTGCATCAGAATTTTAAAACAGAAAAATGCTGCTCAGGATTTGTGCAAATACTTTATATTCTCGTGCGTACGTATATGTGGGTAATATGTCACTCTTGTCACCATCTGGCTTGGTTCCAATATGCAGAATAAAATAATATTTGTGTTTAGAAGTTTCAGTTTTACAGCTGGACTTCTTTGGTTTGGATACTGTCCAGATCCCTTATAGAAAGATAATCCTTAGCTTACATATACACACCTTGCAAAGGATAAAGGAAAATTACTAGGGAAGTCCAGGCTTTACTGGGCTTCCAACCAGAAACAATAGAACTTGGGTGAGACATTTATTCCCGGCCTTGAAAGTTTTTTAGGGTCTTTTGTCTCTTTATTTTTGAGAATTTTAGGATAGAGGAGCAGATACATTCACTTTTAATTGTGGATCAGCTGTAGCGAATCAACCTCTAGCTGTAATGTGACAGGATTTTCAGTTGCCAATAACCTATAGGTGGTTTGTCTTTGAATTTCTTTGACAGTTAACTCACAGAAGAAAAAAGAGGTTTTAATCTTACAAGGACTATACAATCTTACATTTGACATTATTAATTAAATGAAAGCTAGAAACTTTCTAATAGGAAACTCATTGTCCAGAGATGACAGTACACAAAACAAGACAGTAGACAGAACTCTGCTGCTGCCTGTTATTCCCTCACAAGGCAGGTTTTTCTTCAAGCTTAATGCTGGTTACTTAGTGTCCTTCTGAATTGCAGAAAGTTTTTTAGATAGCTTCCCTCGTGTTCTTTAGGATTTTTATGTAAATATATAAATTTGTATCTTGATAGTCAGCTCCCTGTTTTAACACTGCAGTCTTTCTTCTCAAGGTGAAGACTCCCAGCTCCATGTTACGACTCTTGTGCGTCCCAGCTTTTCTCCCTAAAGTATGTCCTCCATCTGCAGAAGGAGGAAGCAGCCTCTTCATCCACTTGTTTTCCCCTTCCTCAATCCCAGCTGTGGGTTCAACTGAGCATAGTCATTCTTTAAAGGGGTACGGATGGATAATATTAATAATAAAATAGACACACATACGTGTATACATCCAATATATGTAAAGCAACATTCACTCTCTATATAATATAGCATTATTACAATTATGTTAAATTATATTTGAAATTGTTATAATTAACAAGTAGTATTATTTTTAATAACATTTTAATAACAAAGTTGAAAATTTGAATAATAATTTAATATAATTAAAGTTCTATGTAGTGTCTCATAAAATATATATAAAGAGAGTATTGAAATATCAGCTCATATGTTTAGTAAATAAGTTCTGAGGTTCACTGTGAATATGAGTTTCTGATTTCATACCTTAGCTGTTTTCTCTTATGATGAGGAGCCAACTTCTGATACACTTTTAAAAACTGCTGATTGCAATTTTTTGACTGATGTGTCTGACCCTCAAGAAGCCCATCATCAGAGTGTAACTGCCTGCACTGTTAGTGTTCTGTATTTAATGCATGGCATATTGAATTCTGGTTAGGTTAGTACTCAGATTTGGTGAAAATGGAGCAAGATTCACCAGGATATTAACATTCTGTAAGTGTTCAAACAACAGTTGAACTTAGGAATTGTCTGTATGTGGTTTCAGGACGAATTAACTAAAATTTTAGTGCATTAAACACTCACTTGGCTTCTTATTTGCAAGCACAATGGCTTTAGTGTCTTAACAAGATACACGTCAAACTAAGGCCACTTCTGAGCATTTCAAACATGACAGCGTAGCATAAGTTCATGCTGAGTGAAAGAGGAAAAAAGACAAATGTCACCCTGATAGTAGAAGGGAAGGAAGTTGTGCTGCTGCCTTCAGATAAGAAATTGAATTGTTCTTAATGATGGCAATTTCTTAGGGTTTTTCGAGTGCTTACTTCTAAAAATGTAAGCTTGTAAATGACAGCTAATTTGGCAGACCCACATCTGGGAACATTTTGGAAGGTTTTTACAATATGTAACCCAGGATTATATGAGATAATGGAATTTCAGTAAAGGAAGAGATTTGATAAAGGTCTTATGTTGTGTTTTGGTTTTGTCCCCTCCCTTCCACCCCAGTCCCATTGCTAGCAGTTACGAAAGCACTTCTCGTGTGGCATCTCCGTTGGACCCAAATGGACACTTTAATGTAGTCATTAAAGAGGAACCAGCAGATGACTATGACTATGAGTCAAATATTTGCATACAAGGTATAACTGTGAAACAGGAAGACACAGATGAAGAAACTGATGAGTATTCCAACACTGATGATGATGATCCCATTGTACAGAAACACCTAATGAGACGCCGTGAGACAGATGGAACTGATGGAGAATTCAGGTCTAGGAAGCGTATGCTGACCAGTCCTTCAGGTGTTGCCAAAGCAAAAATGTTAAAACTGGATAGTGGTAAGATGCCTGTGGTCTATTTAGAACCTTGTGCAGTCACAAAGAGCACAGTGAAGATATCTGAGCTGCCGCAGACCATGCTTTCCTCTTGCAAGAAGGATAAATCCCCTTTGAGTGCAATCCTGGATTCTTTGCCTGTGTGTTTTGAAAATCACAAAGATTCTTACTCAGGCACTGTCACCGAGGAGTTAGTTACGAAAAAAGAATCTCCTGGGAGTAAAATGTCACAGAAATACTCTTCAATCGGAGAGGCCCAGTGGACTCTATCCAAATCACCTAATCTTAATCTCAGGGGCTCAGTAAATTGTGAGTTTTCAGACAAAGAGATCTGTAGCAGAAGAAGGCCTGGTATACTGAAGAATCCTATGTCCCTCAAAGGCTCTGGTAACAATCAAAGCACCCTATCATCAGTTACAACTAAAAGAGGAAGGCCACGCAAACTGAAAATTTCTAAGGCTGGTCGACCACCTAAAGGTATAGGGAAAACTGTAATAACAAGCAAGAACACTTCTCTGGGGCCTGGGAGTATCCTTCCAGATGTTAAACCGGACCTCGAAGATGTTGACGGTGTCCTTTTTGTGTCCTTTGCATCAAAGGTAAAACCTCACTGTTGTTGAAAAGCTTTTATAATAATGTCTCATTTTTAAGCCCTTTTTGCTTGCAACTGGAGGTGTGTTTTGTTTTAAACTGAGTTTGGAGATTTGTGGCCTCTTTCCAAATCCGTCCTTATCTTGTGCCTATGTTATTCATAACATTTACTTACTTAGGAGCTTAGGGTAAAGTAGTGGGATCTAGAGTTCTGTATAAAAGAATTCATACTTTTTTATTAATCAGTCTCAAGTTTTGAATAATTGGTGACAATTTGATGTGTCCTAGTTTGCATCTAAGTGTTTTAAGGGATCTTACACTTACTCAAGCCTCTTTATGTGTCTAGGAAGCTCTTGACATTAACACTGTTGATAGAGCTGGAGGAGAAGAGTCACAGAATCTTCAGGCTCCTCTGTTGACTACAAGTGATCCAGGTACATTTTTCTATTTTTTTGTGAGTGACTCTTCTCTGCAATAAGGGAATTTGTAAAGACACACTGAAAAATTAATAATTAAGTAAATTTTTTGCATGGTAAATTTTTTTATATATTCTCTTCTTTTTATTTTTTGAGTAGACTGTCAAGCAAGAATACATGTGCTGGAAAAGGAATTGATGGAAGAGCTGAAGACCTTGAGGCACAAGCAAGTAATACATCCTAGCCTTCAGGAAGGTAAGCAGGTGATGTACGTGCTGTTGCACCTGCTTGATTATTATACTTAATCATACTGAGCTGATGATTTCCTACTGGTTGCAATACTATATATACCTAATCCATCTGGGATTTAGGTTTTCATTTTCACACATTCTTGTTGCAAACTAGAAAATGTGCAGGTGGCAATAGATGGATCTTGAATTTCCAACAAGAGAGTTGGAGTCTGCATGTTATGTGACTCTTGCAGAAGTCGCTGAGCCTTCAGACTTCAGACAGTGCCTGTTTTGTAATGAGCTAAGTCTGGTTGAGAGCTGATGGAGTTGATTTTACTCCTTCATTAAAATAGATATTTCCTGATAGTAGAGGAGCTAGAGATCCAGCAACAGTTAACTAAGACTGCATTTGCTATATTTGAGTTCATATTTCTTTGAATCCTTTTAGATCCAGGTTCACTAGCCACATAGAAGGGGCAAGCAAGGTACTTGTATTTTGTGATCTTTTATTTATATATGATATTATCCTGAGGTAGATAGGAGAAAGTCAAGGATCCACACAGCAGAACTTAATCTTCTTTTTACTGATGATGTTGAAGGACTTCAGCAATATTAGTCATGAGACCAATGACATTAATATAGTCATCAGAGCAGGTGATGAAATTATTGATCCTGATGGAAGTGTTGTACCTCACACTCCTGAGGCTCTGGCCCTGAATTTTTCAAACATGTAACTGTAATACTGTAGGGACTGAGATTCCAAATACTGATACTCTGATATGAGCTGTTCTGACTCCTCAAAGACCTTCTGTGGTGAAGAATGCTGGATTATCTTGAGTGGTTTATGTATGAGATATGATGACTACTAGCCTGTCATTTTTTGCAATCATTTAAAGGAATGTCTTCACCTCTTGTTGGTGTGGAGCTGACATTTCTGTCTTTAAACTTTGCAAAATGGTCATAAGAAGGAGATAGAGAGTTCTTAGATCTGTGTCCCAGATGTGGTGGGAATAAAACAAGTTAACTCATCTCTAGCCAAGTTGTACCTCGGTGATACAGCATCAGTGTTGGTAGTTGTATCATGAAAATGGAATTTTCCCTTGCCATGATTCCAGAAATAGGTATCCCTGTTTTATAAGGACCTCATTGGCCAACCTCCCCTCACAGGTCCCTGTGTGTTGTCGTGCATTACGTTACCACCATGTTTTTAAAACTGGGGGCAAAATCCCTTCTGTGGTCAGCTGCTGGGAGTGCTAGATACAGCACTAAACAAATGTTACAGTAACATTAAACCTTCTTGTGGACCTCTTAGATGTTATCTAAGAAAAATATCATACAATTATAGTATGTTGGCAACCATGTGATGTGTTGGCAACTACAGAACTAGTGAGGGCTGTTTTACTCATGAAATGATCCTGCAGCTGAGAATGTGTACAACCCACATGCTTTTCCTCCAGCTTCTGGAGTGGTGTGAAGTGTGTAGTTGAGAAGCTTAAGATTCTTTTTGAGATTCACTGATGAAAAGTTGGAGCTGTACCTGAACCCCACAATTGCTGTTGATTTTTGAACTTTAAAACATGGTGATCGAGGCTGTTTGGATCTTAGAAACACCAGAGCTCCAGGAAGATGCTTCATTAAGAAGGGAATCCAACTTAAGTGTGTTAGAAGGAAAGCTTCTGTTGGAGTGCTGCAAGTCTATGAGATGCCTCTTCTATGTGAGCTAGTTTGAATCCCGTATTATATTCCTGAAAATTGAAGGCACTGTTGCCATGCGTCATATTTCAGATTTGTCAACTGCCACTGATAGAAAAGAGAAAGTTCTTAAGGCTCTTCATTTGCTACTATTTGACTACAGCAACTGAAATTTAGCAATATGATGGAGATGATAGAAAGTAATAAAGGTCACCTGTCATGTATGGGGATGTCTGTAGTGACATAATACCTAACTGTTACCATCTGTTCTCTTCTGGCTACCTGCGTGCATTTTGTGTTGCTCTTGGAATCATCCTCTTGTTTTTTGTCTGGGTGATCCAAAACTGAAATAGTAGATATTTTGCATGGGTGATATTCTTTTTTTTTTTTGAGTATTAAACAAAGATAGGCTTGTTTTTTGAGGTGACAGAATGGAGTGTCAAGAAAAATAGATTGTGTACTCTTTCTATCTTACTTGAAGTAGAGTTTGAAAAGAAATGGATGGCATCTTGACATTTGGCAGTTGACATGTTTTTATACAAAATGCCAGATTGACTTGCTTGCTTCTCATTTTCCCTATGTAGATATGAAAATTATATCTCACTAAACTGCCTTTGATAACTGTATCTGTTTAAACAACCATGTTTGAGATTTGTTCCCTGTTGATTGTTTCCAGGCTGCCAGTAATCTGGTCACTGTGTTGCCACTTATTAACATAAATGTGTACCACCAACACGGAGTTATCTATGCGAGTACTGCTTTATGTTTTTTGAGCCTTATCAAGTCATACATGTTCAGTTTCAAAGCTCACACATTTAATGTATTAATTTTAGACATGTTGGCAACAGCAACAACATTTGTAGGTTTCTGTAGCTAAAATCCAAAATAGATGTTCTCAGCTCCCAACTATGAGCTGAATTTGATTGACAGCAGAAATTTCTGGAATTCAGTGTGACAATATTTTCTGGTGCAAAGTGAAATTTCCTAGCTTCTGCTTTTCTGAGCATTTTTGTGTCTATATTTGTTTCGTCATGGATAAAGATAGCTTTTGTGACCAAGTAAATCTTTCAATTTGAGTATTCAGGGGCAGTTAATGAAGGAATATGTTTTAGGCAGTTAAGTATATATGGGGCCATCAGCAACATGGATTGTTTAATTTCTTTATAACCATTTTTCCCCCTGCTTCAGGGGAAAAAAAAAGTGTTTTATTGCAAAGTGCCAAGTTCAGGGGAAAAAAAATAACCTACTGAAACTGGGATCATTTGATGAACTAAGTTCTGAGATCAGCCTAAATACAAGTTCGTATCATAACAAACACACGCATTCTTCAGAGCTAAAATGTGCTTTGCTCTTCTCTCTTACTGCTGGTTGAAACTGATGTGTGTGTGGTGTATGTTCTTGCACAGGATTAGCTTTCAGTGTAGAAGGGGATGTAAGTACCACTGGCGGGATTGATAATTTAAGTAGTGATATGAAATGTCAGTCAGTTGAGTTGGGTTCAAGCAGTAACTGTAGTCTTCAAGGATATAGACAGTGCTGACTTATTCAGAAAAACAAGCAAAAGCTTTTATTGTGAGATTTATTACAATACTAGCACCATGGTTAATAAATTTCTGTGAAAACTTAGGTAGTAATTAAGAAAACTATGAAAAGTAATTCAGTCTTTTTTTCCTCAATTTCCCATTACATAAAATGCTCTTTAATTCATACCTGCTGTAAATCCAGTATAAATAACAGTTACAGATGCTAATGCTGTTTTTCAGGTCTCATAAAATGGTGGGTGAATGCTAGAATAGGCTGTGTATAACTTAGTGGTTTGTCTTTTAGTAAATAGCTTGACTTTCTTGTAGTGGGATTGAAGCTGAATTCTGTGGACCCAACAATGAGCATCGACTTGAAATATTTGGGTGTGCAGCTTCCTCTTTCCTACTCAAATTACTCTTTGTGGAGCTATCCAGGAGCCAATCCCAATTCTCCAGGTGGGTAGAATATGAATTTGATGAAATCCCAAGTATTACCTTTTTATTATCAATGTTGAGAAGGAGAGAATGGCCATTTAGTTCAGCTTAATATCTTAAAGAGATTAAAGTGATATTAAAAGGATAAAATATGAGAACTTCCTTGAATCATTATGTGGTTACTGGCCAAGGAGTTCTGAGTAATTGTGGCTGGATTGTCTTTAGCCTTCCTGTTTTGTGATGACTGTGATACCTAGTTTATTTTATACTGACCTCTCAAATTGCTCAGAAAAAGCCTAAGCGATCTAAATTTGTCTAATGTTGCTCACATGCAAAACAAAAAAAAAGTTGTCTTTTACAGAGCTGAGTATTAGAATTTTCCAGAAGAGACTGAGATACCACTTGGGAGCTGCCCTGTAACTTCTTAATAATTATTTATTACAAAAGTGCTGACTGATTGTGCTTTTTTAAACTTATTTGGTATCCAAACAAATGCATTTCTCATTATACTGTGACTGTGATTCTAATACTGTTGGTAGATACTGTTTTTAGTGATGAACTGGTTGGATGAAGTATAGCTTAGCTTATATGCTTATCTTTTTTCTACTTAACTTTTTATTCCACTGTATTATTCTGATTACTGTATCTTTCTTAATCTGCTGCTTTTGGGAGCTGATAGAGGCAGACATTGAATCTCAATTTTGTTTACAGTGCAAGAGAGGCAGATTCAGTTCAGAAGACCTCTGTCAGCTTGGTGTTAAATGCAGTTATTTCTAGCTTAGTAATACCTGAAATGGCCACACAGATCCCTGTTTGTATTTTTATATTCTATCTTAGCTCTCAAAGCTGATGGATAACTTGTTGGGGATGTCACTATTTGCCCATTGTGGTTATTTACTGTCCCGCCCCTAATTGATACTCATCTGAATTTAACAGCACACCAAACATTAAATGAAGTTTCTACAGGTCTTATAAAAGTCATTGGCTCAATGCAGGGGAGAGAATCAAATTACTTCTCTTGCTGAGTGAGGCTGTAGAATCAGATTAAAACCTGCCTGTTCCATTTTAGCCTACTAATTACTTGATTGGCCCACTAGACTTTTGGAATCAGCTGCTTGCACCATTGTTAAGGAGACTAAAACTGAAAATACAGGAGAAGAGACACCTTTTGTATGGGATAGCAGATGCATGACCATACAGCAGAACTCTACAAGAAGCTTGTATTTGTTAGTATTCTGTTAATTAAAAAAACCAAAAAGTAAAAATAAAAAGTAAAAATCAAGTTGCTTCAAACTTTTTGATTTTCTTCTATCCCTGAAAAGGAAGAAGCAGCAGAATCAAGCTTGGTTCATAAATTGAGGCTAGCTTTCTTCTTTTCCAGATACTGGCTTTCCTTTTGTTTCCAGGACAGGAAAAACAAATGATTTCACAAAAATCAAAGGCTGGCGAGGGAAGCTTCATGGTGCTTCTAGAAATGAAGGTAAAAAAAAAAAGAGAAATCAGTGTACATATTTCCAACACGTGACCTTTATCTTGGCTGTCCGTATGTCTTGCACTTTGGTATTTGTGTGTCTTGATAAGAATTTTCTTTTTTATATATATAAACTGTTATGATTAAAGAAGTTTTTAGTACTGGTTTCATAATCAGAATGGAAGTTTATGAGGGAAGAGAGAAACGTGCTCTGAGTAAGATAAAAATACATCTCTTCTATACAGAAGGCTTGAGTGAAGACCAAACCTGTAATAGTTTTGGTTTTCTTTGTCAGTTTTGAGTTTACGTGGAAGTATGGTAATTTCAGAATTATGTTGCCTCAGGGACCCTAATGGACTAGAGTAATTTTCGTTTATATTGATATATTTTTAACTCCAGTTAGAGCAGGTATTCCTGACATATTTGATTACTTCACCATACCTCAAGGAGAAATGGATCATTGGCAGTTTTTTACTTTATATTTAGGTTAAATATTTATATTGTACCTTCTGTACTTTTTTTGGGATATTCCAGATGTGTTGTGGTGTACCAGGTAGTTCAGGTGTTTAGGACAAGCAAAGTAAGAATAGAAACACAGAAGCCCTGCCTGTTGAAGGCCTGTTTTTGTGAGTGAATGCTGTGTGGCATCTGGCTGAGATGGAGCTCATTTCCCCGTAGCAGCCCTCACAGTGCTGTGCTCTGCACTGGTAGCTGGAAAGGTGTTGATAACACACCAGTGTTTTGGCTGCTGCTGAGCAGTGCTGGCACAGCACCAAGGCTGTCTCTCCTAACATTCCTCCCTCAGCAGAAGGCTGGTGGGTGGGCACGATCTTGGGAGGGGACATAGAACAGCTGACTCAAACTGATCAAAGGGATATGCCGTGCTGTATATCTACTCAACAATAAAAGCTTAAGAGAAAGGAGAAAGAGTGGGGGCATTTGTTATTTACGATGTTTGTCTTCTGGAGTAACTGATGCTTGTACTGAAGCCCAATTTCCCAGGAAGTGCCTGGACGTCACCTGCTGATGGGAGGTAGAGAATAAATCTTGTGTTTTCCTTTGCTTCCACACATGGCTTTGCTTTATTAAATTGCTTTTATCTTGGCCCATGAGGTTTTTTGCAGTTTACTTTCAGTCCCTCACTCTGCTGAGAAGGAGAGTGATGGAGTGGCTTGGTGGGCACCTGGAGTCCAGCCAAGGTCAGCCCACAACAAATACACATGTGAGATTTCCACAAAAACAGTTGTTCAGGCCGCTGGTTGTGTTTCAGAGTGGGTTATATTTGGTGTACCTACATTTTTTAAGGGACGTATTTACCTATTGTATAGTGTTTAATTATTATAACATTTGTCAGTGTGTTTTTCCAGGGGTTAAAGTACTCTTTATTTGTTTAGGTGGCAGTTCGGAAGGTTCATTGAAGAATCGCTCAGCGTTCTGTAGTGACAAACTGGATGAGTACCTGGAAAATGAAGGGAAATTGATGGAAACAAGTATGGGGTTCTCTTCTAACACTCCCACTTCTCCTGTGGTGTATCAGCTTCCCACTAAGAGCACTAGCTATGTGCGAACACTCGACAGTGTTTTAAAGAAGCAGTCCACTGTAATTCCATCAACATCTTTCACGTTCAAGCCTGTTCCTCCTTCATCTACCTCTAGGAAGACAAAGACTCAAACCAGACAGACATCTATGAACAGTAGAGCAAAGTCGTCTTACAAGCCTATTCTGCCTTCACCTTTTCCTGCAAAGCAGAAACAGAACTCATCAGTGTCAGGGGAAAAGGCTTCTAAGTCTGCTAGCAGTTTGAGTAACCAGGGAGATGGTTCTGTGCTACCAGCTGTGGATGAAAATACATTTCCAAAACAGATTAGTTTGCGTCAAACGCCACAACATCAACAAGCAGCTCGTCCACCAGGTTTGTCTAAATCTCAAGTGAAGTTAATGGACTTGGAAGACTGTGCTCTCTGGGATGGGAAACCACGTACCTATATTACGGAAGAGCGAGCAGACATCTCTCTGGCAACCCTGCTTACAGCTCAGGTAGATCTGTAGTTGTTTCTTTCCTTTCTGTACTGTTGCTTTTTTTAATCTGCCCATTTACTGATGTTGCATAGACATGCAGAAAAATAAGACTGAAGCTGCTAAGGAGCATGACAGAGCATGAGTTTACTTTGTGGTGTAGTCTTTACAGTGAAAGTTGAGTAGTGCTGACTTAGCAGTATGTGAAAATACTAATTGTGATAATAGCATGGTGATACAAATAATGAATGAGTTCTCTAAAATTTTCACCATTAAAAATTCTGTTAATACAATTGTTGTTCAGTAACTGCATTTGCTTGCTCTTTGTCACTTTTATTTTTTCAGTTGAGCTACCTGCAAGACAATCATGGTCATGTAACTTGGTTGTCACATGAGAACTTCTTTTGCTTTTTCCCCATCTTACTTATTATCAAGATGGTTTTGCTGTTTCAGATTGACTCTCAAAAGACTTCAAATGCAAACACTCCTGTTTTTTTGGGGTTTTTTTAGGTATAGATGACAGATTTTTGTATGTAAATAATGTAGTTGGAAGGGTTATTCTAAATGAACTTTGAATAGCATTTTGCATATGCTTGATTTAATTTTAGTAAAATATTCTTCTTACTAAAATTGGAGGTTTGTATTTCTTTAAAACTTTTTTTAGGCATCTCTTAAAAGCAAACCTATCCACAAAATAATAAGACGACGAGCACCTCCTTGCAATAATGATTTCTGTCGACTGGGTTGTGTATGTGCCAGTCTAGCGCTGGAGAAACGTCAGCCTACCCACTGCCGCAGGCCAGACTGTATGTTTGGTTGTACTTGCTTGAAGAGAAGAGTGTTACTGGTGAAGGGAGGATCAAAACATAAGAAAATGATGAAAAAGGCTGTTCGTGGAAATCTCGTGCTGTACGGAACACAAGGTCAACAGCAAGAGGATGAAGATGTGGAAGAAGAGGGTGATGGGGAAGAAGAAGAGCTGAAGCAGAAAGATAAGAAGAAGAGAAAAAGAGTGGAATACAGTGAGTATTGGTGGGCAATATATATATGCTTTTATATAACTGACTAGCAGGAAATAACACCTTTTCCCTTTTTTTTTAATTCTTACTTACCTGGTCAGCATTTTGGGCACTACGTAGTTGTTTATTGCAATCAAATAGCTGGAGTTTCTTTTTGGTAATTTAAACTCTTACTCGAATCTCTGAATGTATCTAAAGACTATGGATATGAGATAATTACTGCTATCACTGTTGGCAGTATTCACTGTGATAATGCTGCTATCTTTCGCTGTTACCAGGTGAGTATCTAGAGCTGTATTTTCAGTTGCCATGTAGTTCATTGGCTTCAGTGAAAATACAGTGATTTATGGTAGTTTCAGACCTGGCCTAAGGTATACTCAGGAAACCAAATTGGTAGAAATTGTCTACGAATTTACGTTTTCATTTTCTTGCTAGTATTACCTTTAGCAATAACTAAAAGTGAGCATAGTGTTTTCTGGTGTTCTACCAGAATAAATTAATTCTTCCAAAGAGCTGTAGTATACAAGTCTAGGGTTTTTTTGGTGTTTTGTAATTTTTCAGTGCACAGCATCAGCGAAGGTCACTAATTTTCAGTGCCTTTGTGTATCTGCTATCACGGTACAAGTGAGCAATGGTTAGCATAGAATCATTTGATTATCATTTGCTCTTTCTTGTGGACAATTCCCTGTCACTTTTGGCTGTAATTTGAGACAAGAAAAACAACCAGTAGTATGTCTGGCAGTATGAACTAGTGAGTGCTGCATGGCTCAAACAAAAAATTCTGTTGCTGCAGTTTTAGATGGAGGTTCATTTGTAAGTTATGTTTGGTTTTATTCTTTTTTTCAGCTATCTGTGACTCAGAGCCAGAACAACCTGTTAGGAATTGTCCATTGTGGGTGAAGGTAGAAGGTGAAATAGATCCAGAGCCCATTTACGTCCCAACACCATCTGTTGTTGAACCGGTTAAATCTACGGTACTGCCCAACCCAGAGGTCTTGCTTTCTAGTAAGAACAGATCTTCCAGTGGAATAAAACCAGGCAGAGTGTATACTCCTAAACCCAATCCAGTGGTAAGAGAGGAAGAGATGCATGTTTTTCTTTGTATTGAAAATTAAAACAAAATACTGCCAAAAGCTTCTGTGCTAGGCAATTTTAGAGAAGTTTGAGGTGAAAGCCTAGGATTGACTGCCCATAAGTATGTTGATAAGCAAGAATTAATTGATTGTATATAAATCTTTAACTATGTCCAATTCTGTTGAGAATTTGCTGTAGCAATATGCAGATGGTGAAAGGTGATTATGATTCACTAACAGCCTCATTTAAAAATGCAGTAATATGTGGTAGTTTTGTCAAAATGACTGCTAGTTCTGTAATGTGTATGTAAGTTATTATCTACATAATGTAGCCTATCTTAAGTAATGAATTACTTGCAAAAAAAGTTGGGATACAGACACACAGTGTTCAGTGAAGTTCTGGGTATTTTTTCTGTTCTTTCTTGTGGTTTCACTGCCGATGTTGGAAGAATCTGTCTTTACCTCTCCCCTCACCTTAGTATCTAACAAAACAAACAACAGCAGTAGAGTTGAGTATAGTTATATCTGAAGGACAAAGATACCAGAGTTGCTGTATAATGCATAGCAGATAATGTTACAAATACATGACGTGATTTCTTTCCCCACTTAGAAGAATATCTGAATGGGTTTGAGTTTTTTGGGGGGGTGGTGGTAGACTGGGCTGTGTGATACTAAGAGGGCAGATTTAGGTTTAAATGCTAGACTTTTCTAGCAAAGCTGTTTTTTGGATCTCATGTACATCTAGAATGGAGAGGTGTGGGGTTGTTTGTTTTGGTTTTTTTTAGATTCGAGAGGAGGACAAGGATCCTGTCTACGTGTACTTTGAAAGTTTGATGACTTGTGCAAGGGTGCGAGTATATGAATACAAAAGAGAGGAGAAAAAGCAGCAAAAAGACAAAAGTGATTCACAGAGTTGTAGTATAAAGGTAAGAAGTCACACTGTAACTAGCATGTATCATAAAACAGGCAAAAATATTGAAAATATTGAAAATCTTGAAGTAATTATTTCCCCAGAAACTCCTTCATGACAAAAGGGCTGGACTTGCATTTGGTGGTGGTAGGGCTGTGGAGCCTGGAGCCTAAATCATGTACCAGTGCTGGTAAACTTACCCTGTTACTGTGACATACATTGTCTTGTCTGAGGAAATTCCTGCCTGCCAAGTGCACTATCATGTAAGGCTTAAATGTTCGTTGTTAAAAGAGCTGTTCTAAGGCGAAAACTATAATGTTGTCAAACATAGCATATGTTTTATGATTTGGGGTGAATTAGTTGATTTTGTGATGTGACTTTTAGTGTGAAAGTGAGATATCTAGGATGAATATTTTTCTTGCATTTCCTTCCTCCAGCAGGAACATGAACCAGAGCTTCAGTCTCCTGAGAAGGCAACCTGTGAGGTAGACAAAGACACTAATAAACCAAGAGGTAAGACCTGAGTCTTGAGTGTGATTTGACTTCTTTGTAAGTTACATGTTTTTGTGGGATTTTTAAGAAAAGTTGCAGCTATTGATAAAAAAGTCCATTTGCTGGGGGAGTTATTATTACACTTGTCAATAAAAATGTAATGATGTGCTTACAGTTTCCTGTTTTCTTAAGCAACTGTGTATGTATGGATCACATGGAGATATGAACTTTAAAATGAGACATATACTAGAGGCATTGTGCCATCCACTAATGAAATATAACTACCTTTTTGAGCTGATTTTTTTTCACTGTTTAATGTATACAACAGCACACTCTACATTTAAGCATGGGAATGGAAAAATAATACAACTAGTTGAAATTGCTGGTGCATTGGTAGGTGAAATTAAAATGGCCAGGACACAGGGCTCAACATCCTTACAGTTTTGCAACAAGGGACGTTTTATCTCTAATGACAACAAAAGATCCTTCTTGTGTTTACACACCTTCTGCAAAAGACAGTTCTGCTAGCATCATGTTTGCCCCTCGTGCTATTATAGGACAAGTGGTCCTTTTCTGACTCCAAGAGAAAATTGCCATCTCTTGAATAACCAGTGATGTTCTACTGTATGTTGGTGGTGTTTGTATTGAAACAACCCAGCTTTGTTTAGCTTGTGATGCAATGGGATACAAGCTGACGTGGTATGGCTGCAGGGAATGAACCGTGAGAAATAGTTACATTAGTTTTGCTGTGAGTTTTTGCTTGCTTGTGAAGCTCTGCAAGGGGAGGTGATGCTCTGAACAGTTCTTTTACTTGTTGCCCTGCAGATGAGCTGAGGCAAGGGTGGAGGTGTGGGCAGAATGAAACTGTTTGACTATCCAGGTGATTAAAATATCATAGTATTGCAGAAACCTATTTCAATTCTTTCTCAGAGAAAAGCTGGTGTTCTTCCCGTAGTGAGGGGGACTCTTTCTCCACCTCCTATGTTCATCACACCACTCAAGGTGAACCAACCAAACTTATTGAGATTATCTCTGACTGCAACTTGGAGGAAGATCACAATAAGATCTTGACCATCTTATCGCAGCATATCAACAGTAACGTGCCACAGTACCTCAAAGTGGGTAGCTTCTTTATTGAATTGGCTTCGGAACACAAGGCCCAGGATGAGAACCACCCTCCTGTCTGCTCCTCCAGAGTGAAAATTTCAGTGCCGTCCTACCAGGACAAGGATGAAAAGCCTGAGATACCTGTCCTGGAGACTCCTGATAGCGCAGTGTCATCATGCAATAACTCAGAAAATGTAAAGGTCATGCGGGCAGACCCAATGGACAAACTGCGGGAGAAGTTGCATTGGGGCAAAGGCTTGCCTTTTTATGCAGGGGTTTCTCCTGCAGGAAAACTGGTTGTCTACAAATGCAAAGCTAATATGAGCCCCTCAGGCTTGATTCAGGTGGGTCCCTCTGCCTTTACTGTGGACATTAGATGCAGTTTCATCCAGTATCCCAGAACTCTGTGAAGGGGAGAACACTCTTTTTTTTGTCTACCTGGTCTTTTGCCTGTCCAGACAAGAATTCTTAGTATCTGGTGGCATTCTTCCCTCTCCATAAGCTTGTCCCTTAAGAAATCTGATTGGAATTCTGATGGTTTAGCTTGTCTTTTTGGCTGTTTGGGTCTTGCTGACCCCCAAGTACAGAATCTTTCTCAAGATGTTTTTGGTGCTTTGAAAACCCCCTGAAGATGCATTTGACAGATAATACTTCTAAATGAATGACTGTTAGAGTCTACAAGAAGAACATTTTCTGAGGAAATATACACTGGGACAAAACTTGAAAATGAAAATGTAAACATTAAATTGCTTTTTGCTACAGCTTACTGTTAATCTTCACTAATAGCCTACATCCTCTTTGTAGAATAGATATGTGTCATCAAGAGAATTCATAATCCTAAATTCAAAGTGGATCTTTCCCTGCCGTTCTCTGTTGCTGACTTGGTGTTAAAAATTGGTGGTAGGAGCTGTAGGGCTAGGATGAAGATCTTTTCCTTAATAGGTTTTTATGGTTATAGTAAAATCACTTTCAGGGAAGGCATATGAATTAGAAAATGAGAGTAAAACATTCTCATGACACTTTGCAGATACAGCACTCTCAGAAAGAAAAGCGAGCAGAGAGAGAAAATTGAGGAGGAGATTTCTTATCTTTTATAAAAGTTGATCAGCAGAAAGAGTCTAGACCTTATTTAGGTCTAGTGTGGTAAATATATTTGGCTTTTAGAAGGTATTATTGAACAACCTGAAAGTAGAATGCACTACCAAAACTTCCTGTTGTCCAGTACACATAAAACCTGACATTGAGAAAGATGTTCTGTTTTTCTCTTGTGCAGTCAGTTACCACTACAACTTTGAAGTTAGTCAACTCATCATACTTAAATTACAGTATCAAATGACAGTACGGATAAGAAAAAAGCTGATAAAGCTTTTACAAGCTCTTCAGAGTTTTGTCTCAATGTATATATCATCAATATTCTTCTTTTGTGATGGTAGGACTTAATTAGGTTTGAGAATTTTATCCAAAATTGTCCTTGAATTTGGGAACCCATTTTTATTCAGGACTGTATCATAAGTAAGGGACAGGAAAAACAGATGCTACCTTCACTCTTATCTAATTTCAGTGATTTCACATGTTCCTTGGACTCTGTGGGTTTATGCGAGAGTCCGAGCAGCATTTAAAATCTGTATTACAAAGATATAACAAAAGTTGTTTGAAGTTTTCCCGGACAATAAGGAAATGAGGAATTCCCATTCTGAATTGCAGTGTTTTTTTGAAAAGACATTTAGAAGTCCCATGGAGTGAAACGCCTCTCCAGAAGTGGTGAATTAGCGTTCTTTTCACAAAATTTCCCTTTTCCACTTTTTTCAGGTTAATGATAAAAGGTATCCTCAGGCCAAACTGCTTTTGGGACAGATGGGGGCATTGCATCCTGCCAATCGGCTAGCAGCTTATATCACAGGCAGGCTGCAGCCCACAGTACTTCATATCGCAGCCCTCAGTACTGTGATCTCCAAGGTAGCATCCAGTGCTAAAACACCTGCTTCTGGGACAACATCAGTCCAGGGCCCCACAACATCAACTCCTAAAACTACATCTTCCACCAGCACTACTTCAACCCCCACTGTGACGACTCTGAAAACCCATGTCCCAGCACTGAGACAGATAGGTAGGTTGGAACTTATTACTGTGTTTTAAATTGCGTGAAGCTGAAGTACCGAGTGAGTGTACAGCATTAATGTTGATTTCTGTGCAGCAGTGCATGCTGCCTTTGGCTGCATTGCCTACCTAAACTGCCTCTGCAATAAATAACCTCTTTAAAGCAGAAAGTTTGATTTTTGACTTCAGAGTAAAATTACAGATGTTGACTATTAGTTGTTTTATTATTGCTACTAGAGCATATTTTCAAGAGACAAAAAAGAGTGGATGGAGACATGCTAAATGTTAACTTGGATTTTTGTTTGGGGAGTTTTGTTACTATCATTTTTATTTGTGTTTCATCAAACACAGTACTTTAAAATAAGTATCGCTCTAATACGTGGTTCTTCGCTGTTAGATTTTTCTGCTGATGTTGCATTCGTAATTCTCATGAGCACCAAAGATATGTGAAGCAGCAGTGAAAGACAAGATGGTCCAAATCTGTATTAGCGAAACAACAAGTATGCAGCCAATAACCACGCCAGCCTCTAATCTCATTGGATTTCACAAGCTAAACAGGGTTGGATTTAGTCAGCACCTTGAGTCTGGGGGGGGGGGGAAAAAAGAGCATTGGAAGATGCATGATGTACTTGTATCTGAGCTGATACTGAAATGGTTACCCCAGGATGGCAAGAGAGGAAGTTGCCCAGCTTCCTCAAAAAAATTAAATGCCTGTCTACACATTCCTACACTTTAAATGAAGATCTGAAGAAGGTTTGCAAAAGAAAAGGATGTTACCTGTGTCCTGGCAAAACTGTAATTTCTAATTGATTATTTTGTTTCTTTCTGCCTAAATTTTCATTGCATCAATGGTTGTGTTGTTTTTCTTGTCCTATAATAAAACTTGTTGTTTTCTGTATTTATACAATATGAAAGAGCTGACTACATTTCATTGATGGGTGAAGTCATTGCTGCATATATGATTTAAATGTTTTGGCATAGTCAGGGTTAAAAATGCTATATGCATAAATAACTACAATATTTAAGTTGGGCTTGCTGCATAATCTATGTGCTGTTGTACTCATCTGTAGACATCTAGTGATGTAGATGCAGTGATCTGCTCCCTTGGAGAGCAAGGGATGAGATAAAGGATCTTCCCACCATTGGTTACTTTCCACTAGTTAGATGTGTTCCATCAAGTCCTCAGTTGCATGAATATCACTGCAATTAGAAGGGAGCATGGCAAACTCTACCACCCTCCTGTCCCTTTTCCCTGTACCTGTGTAAGATGAATACAGTAGAAGGGGGATGAAAATCAAGAAGCAGTAAAGAGAGGAAGATCACACAAGCTGTTACAGGAAGAATTTGAGGTTTAGAAAACATTTCAAGGTCATTATTTCACTTAGGTGTTTATTTTCCTTTACTGTAGTTAGAATTGTCCATAGTTTCACAATGAAGAACAACCCTTCAAGACCTGATTCTTTTGCGTGTCCAGGAAGAAATGCAGTAAAAAGCTACAGAAGTGGAATAAGGCAGACATATTTCCAACATGTAAGGCATATTCGGGACTACCATAATGGTTTCAGTTTAATTACAAGGTACAAAGAAAATGGAGGCTCAAATTCATGCTGAAATTACAATTGTAGCACCTTGTGAAAGTCAGAGAGGAAATCTATTAAAATTTTGACCTGCAAGTTTTTATTTGCAGCTGCCCGACCCTCCCCTGGTGGTGTGTTTGCCCAGTTTGTGATAAACAAAGCTGGAACTCTACAGCAGAAGATTCCTGGAGCGAGCACACGCCAGCCTGCGTCAAGGCCACAGTTGCTCGGTATCAAGCCTACACCAATCACAGTTGTTGCTCCTGTTGTTCCTTCAACACCATCTCCAGCTCAATGCATAGTCTCTCCTGGGGTCACTACAGCCACCACCACTTCTCCAGTTACTGTGGAAAGTACCAGTGTAGCAGCATCTACTGTGACCACTCCTAGCCAGACAAAAGCTAGTGAACCTGCCTGCTCTCCTGCAATTACAGTCACAGCTGCTCCTGCAACACCTGGAATCAACACCTGTACTACTGCCTCATCCACCACTTCTACTGCTACTGTAAACATAACAAAATCAACAGGGATTGTTGCAGCAGTAGCAACTACATCATTCCCTAAGACTGTAGTGACACCACCAACTATTACTTGTCCTGTTGTCACAACATCCACTTCTACAGTTGTACTAACAACAGCTGCAGCAGCTACACTAACTTCCTCTGCTGTCTCTGTTCCAATGATACTGTCAGGAGTTAATTCAAGTCCTCCACAGAATCCAAAAAGAGGTAATGCCTAGGTGCTTTGGGTTATTACTGCAAACGCTTTGTTTTTTAGTTCTGCCTCTTTCATAGCTGTAATACAGTCTGCAACTGGACTAAACTTAAATATGGATTCACTTGTCTCACCCCTCTTTCCAAAATAAAATAAGAAAAATAATCTCTTTTTTTTTTTTTTTTTTGTATTCCAGCCTGAGCTGGTAGAGAAGGGAAAAAAATGTAAGTGTCTGATCAGTGACTGGTATGAAGTGAGCTGAAAGCCTCACATTCATTGCTTGGCCCATAGAAATGTATAGCACAGTTACGACTGCTAGAAGTTCATGGTTGGCGTTGAGTCCAAGACGTAGGTATGGAATTACTCTCCTGTGTCATGATTGAGAAATGTTAGTGGAACTACATGGGAAAAAAACCCAACTGTTCTGACCTGGTTGGTTCTATGCATTCTGTGAATAAAAAGAAAAAAAAAAGTACTTTCAAACAAATATAAAAGAGATCCAGTTGTTTCTAAAATATTAGTGCTTGTATTTATTAAGAATAATGCTGATTTGTAGGCTGCTCTCTTAAACTGATTTTTGTACAACTTTTTAAATGTTTCAGAAGATGCTACTCCACAAGCCGCAAGTAAGACTCCCCCAAAGATAGCTCCTGGAACAGACAAACGTGTCGGACCTCGATTGTTGCTGATCCCAGTGCATCAGACACCTTCTGCTTTGCGACCGCTAAACAACACGCAGATTGCGCAGAGACAGAGGATGGTCCTTCAGCCTCTCAGGAGCCCTGGTGCTGTAAACCTGTTCAGACACCCTAATGGGCAGATCATTCAGCTTGTTCCCCTGCAGCAGGTTCGAACTGCAGGTGCCCAGCCCAGTGTGCAGCCTGTGATGCTCCGCAATCCAGGTACAAAGTCCAGTGTTTCTTTTTTGACTGACTGGTGTGTTACTCGGAAATGTAGTAAATTATGTAGTAATGTGATACTCTTTTCCCCTACTGGAAGTAATTGAACAGAGTTTAATTTGTTTCTGCCTGAGTAGTTGAAGAACATAGTGTAATTATTCAGATGCAATACAACTTAAATACCATGTGTCTAAAATATAGGAAGTGCAGTTAATAGCTAAGTCACCAACATTTAATAGTTGTGTGCAGCAAGTAAAAGGGTCTGTGTGTGCGTGTGGCAAAGGGGTCATGTCCATTGTACTGTCACAACTTAAACTCTGTTGATCTGATGATTCAAAAATAATTCTTGTGGGAGAGTCTCTTAAAAAGAATGAACTGTTATCCATGTTTCACTGAATGTGCTACTCTGCTTTTGTTAGGTTTCCAGGTTTGTTAGTGTGTTTACAGAAGATACTCAGATGAAATGTTAAACTTCAGTACAAAATTGCCTGGGTTTTTTCCTCCTTAAGAGTGTCAGAAAAAAATAAGTGTGATTTTCAGCTGTTTCTCTGGTACACAGTTGAAGGCAGGGTTGGAGGAGTTAGGAATTGCAGGTATCTGAAAGAAAATAGGCAGAATGCCTGTTGGGTATGCTGTTGTACATATTTGTAAGTTATAAACAAAATGTACTTTAAACGCATGTTTACTTTACTGTAGGATTTTTTCTTCTGTTCTCCCTTTATCAAAAAGCATCTTGAAGAGAGGGAGATAGAAGGGTGTGGAAGGGAGAGGTGAGAGCAAACACAGCAGATAAAACTGGGGAGAAGAGAAAATAATACCATACCTTAGTTGAGGTTTGAGCATGAGATGTAGCAAAGAATCAGTCAACAAGTTGATTTCATTCCTTTCTGTTTTGGGACTTTTGCTGAAACTACTTGCCCATGGTAGTATGTTTTATGGAGTATTGAAATGCTGCAGAAGAGTTCATTAAGGTGAAAAAGATTTTGGTTTAATTGTGTGATTTTGACACAGTTTTTCTGTGTGGAAGTCTTTTTCTTGAGGGTGGGGGTGGAGATTTTAATTTAAATACTTTTTTTTTTTCAAAATCCCAATTTCCCTGTTTTGCAATAAATGGGAAAGTAAAATGCAGAGGACTTCCAATGCAATGCCTTTTCTGATTAAAAAGCTTAATGATAAAACTTACCAGTAAGTCTGTTAATTTTAGAGTGGCCACCTCGTGTGTTTTATTGGGGTACTCCTTAAAAAAATTCAAGTTTATATGTCTCTGCAGGACCAACTCTTTCACTGAGAACTTGTCCTGATTACACTGTGATCCTTGAGAGTGCTATCTGCTTCTAGTACAGCATCAAATACTAAAACTGAAAGAAAAAAGTTCATTTGAGAAAGTATAAGTTGATGTTTTGTTTCCCTCACAGGATCTGTTGTAGGAATCCGGTTGCCTGCACCTTCTAAGCCTCCTGAGTCACCCGTGTCTCCCACTTCCTCTGTGTCTTCCACTTCTCATGCCACAAATTCAGCTGTACAAACTGCAGTACCTAAGTTATCCCCTCCATCTAACCCAGCCACTCAAACATCTTCTCTTCTTCCTTCAGTAACAAGTTTCGTGTCGCAGTCAGGCACTCTGACTCTGAGGATCTCTTCCTCTACTGTTAGCAACATCACAAATCAAACAGCCTCTGAGTCTAAAGTAACCTGCAGTGCAGGTGGTCTGCCAGCTACCACCGCTAATTTCATACCTTTACAATCTGGTAGTTTTGCTTTACTTCAGCTCCCAGGACAGAAGACTGTGCCAAACTCCATTCTTCACCATTTTGCATCTCTTCAGATGAAGAAGGAATACAGGAAAATATGCAAGAAGGAGGACTCAGGTGCTGCTCAGCAGAAGGAGAATGGGAAGGCTCCATGCTCAGATGACACTGAAGTTACAGAGTCTGAGGTCACAGTTTCAGATGGAAAACAAGAAGAAAATGAGTTGTCGATTAACCAGTTAAATACTGCTGAAGAGTCAGCATCTGGCACAATCACACCTAGTGGTGATAGAAATTCCACTGCTTTAGAGATGGCAGAGGACTCAAAGGTGCTAGAGAGTTCTTGTGGTGATAGCTTTTCTTCTCAGCATGATGTTTCTGCAGATGTTGTATCATCTGATCATTCGTACATCAGTGAGAAGCCAAATGATGAAGAAGAAAAAGGACCTTCTGAGGAGAAAGAGGATTCTATCAGTACTGAAACTGCAGTGGAGGCTGTTTCAGCTAATTCTGAAACTGTTTGTGGGTCATCAGATCAGACTTCAGTTGCTCCTCTGGATAATGCACATCCACAGAGTCTTGAAAATCGGGAGACCGCCCTCTTGAAGGACCATGGGAATGAACAAATAAATGCTGAACAGGAAGAGAAACCAATAAAAGAGCAAGAAGGAGATGGACAGACACAGGTGAAGGAGGACAAGAAAGCAAGTTCTGGACAGTCACAGAGTCAGTCAGAGCAAGATACACAGCTGGAGAGTGACGACAAACAAAGAGGGACTGAACTGTCTCAGAGCAAACAAGAATGTCAGGATGAAGCTGCACAGCCAGGTATGGAAAGGAAGGAGTACAAGGGCTCTACAAAAGCAGAAAGCATAGGAGAGAAAACAGGAAGTAAGTCTGAAATCAGTTCTGCTAAAGAACAGGATAACGCTTCAGGAGGAGAACATACAGTCAATACTGAGGAAGAGAAAGGAAACGTAGCTAGGCAGGAAGGCAGTAACAACAAAGAACAAAATGCTTTTGATTCTCCAGAAGAAATGAAAACAGGTCATGATATTGTAACACATGTCAACAGTTCTTGGAGCAAAATATCTAGCATTGTACCCCCTTTAGAAAATAGAAGTGAGGTGGGTAACAGAGCTGATACATCAGAAGAAAGTGACTTCATGACACCACCAGAACAGAGGGCACACAGAAAGTGTTACACACCCACTATTGATATAACTGCTGATGATATGGAAGAGGATGAAGAGGAAGATGAGGAGGAGGAAGAAGAGGATGAAAAAACTGATGATTCTGCTGATGAGATGCTGGATGGTGCTTCTGACTTCCCAAGTGAAGAGGAAATAGATGTTGAAAAAGTGGTAAGCATTTAACTATTTATGAAGGGATTTTTTTTTTTAATTGACCAACTAACATGTCATAACCCATGGATTTGAAAGAATATGATGTTTGTGTTTTGGACTTCAGTTTCTTTAGAAAGTCTAAATCGGGGTTCCAGGTGGGAATGTCTTTTATTTCTTCTTAGTTGCATGCTTTTTTGTAGGTGGCAGTGTAGTGACCTTTTAGAAATTGTCCGTTTTTCAGATAACAGGAGTTATACTGAGCAATCTGTAATAGAACTGTTGCAGGTTGTCTTCCTCCAGTATTTGCTCAAGTAACTTGGTTCCTTGTAATACGACTTATGATCCCAAAATGTAGCAGGTAATCTAGTATTTCTGTTATTTTAAGCTACTTCCTTCTACTTAGTTTTTGTAGCCTTAGTTAACATTTATTTCTGGAAGGAATGTTTGAATCCCTCCTTAAATTCCTTTTGAAATTTAGTAATGCATTTAAATAGTATATGAAAGCTGTCATTCCCTGTGATAGAAAACAAATTACGCCAAAAGTCAGAGAATAAGAGTAAAGCTTTGTGATTAGTGTAGTTAGGATACGTTTACGTTTTAATGCTCATAGAATTTCCTTCAAATTTAACCAAAAAAATTAAAATAAAGCAATGCAATGGTAACTCCTTAATATGTTTTTTTATATATCACTGTGTGACTTAAACAGTGCATTGTTACCTAAAATTTATGAAGTTGTGGTTTTGTAAGTCAGTCAAATGGACATAAGAAATGAGATAGCCTTTTTTTGGAATGAGATACAAATGGAGAGAGAAAGGCTAAACTGTAAGAGAACTGAAGAACAGAAAAAGAGGACAGATTATGTTAGTTTCTTCAGGAATTTGAAAGTATAGAATTTTTTTAGCCCTTTTGTGTTAATGTAGTCCTCTTGCAGTTGAAAATCTAATTAGAGTTCTTTGTCTTCTGACCACACAGCTGGTACAAACAGGTCCAGAAGATTCCTAAAACACCTGGGCAATAACTTGGGGCAGGTACTACGGGAGCCAGCTGGGAAAGGTGCCCTCCTCCCTTGATCTGTTACTCTTGAGTGAAATGGCAATTGGTGGCCATCTTGGCCACAGGAACCATGAAACAATCAAGTTTAAAATCTTTCATGACAGGAGGAAAAGTGCCAGCAAAACTTCAACCCTGGATATGAGGAGAGCAGACTTCAGGCTGCTCAGGCAACAAGTTAGTAAGGTCCCCAAAGATAATGCTGTTGAAGGTGCTGGGGTCCATCAGTGCTGGTCACTTTTTAAGTACCACCTCCTAAGAGCGCAGGATCAGGCAATTCTAAAATCTAAGGTCAGGGAGGCAATGCAGAAGTTCAACTTGGTTAAGCAGGGATCTTCTGGAGCTAAGGTGAAAAAAAGGAAGTGTGTGACCAGGGGAGGCAAGGTCAGGTGACATGGGAAGACTACAGTGGTGTTGCTCACCCCTGCAGGGAGAAATTCTTTGCAGCCAAAGATCAATTGGAGTGGAAGCTGGGCAGCACCACATGGGACAATAAAATGAGTTTTTTAAATATGTTAATGGCAGAAGGCAGACCATAAATAACATCGACCCATTACAGGATGAGGATGGTCACCTCACAAACAGGGATATAGATAAGGCAGAGGTGTTTGATGTTTTCTTTGCCTCTGTCTACAACACTAATGATGAGGCCCAGAACCCTGAGCTGAGGGACGGTGACTGCAAGAATGTTATACTCCCTACCAGCCTTGAACTTGTGCAGGATTTGCTGCTCCAGTTGGATCCCTATAAGTCTATGGGGTCTGATGGGATTCATTTGAGGGTACTCAGAGAGCTGGCTGATGTCATCACAAGACCTCTTTCAATGATTTTTGAATGGTCTTGGGAATATAGAGAGGTCCCAGTCAACTGGAAGCTGGTAAATGTTGTCTCAGTTTTTAAGAAGGGCAGGAGAGGTGACCCTGGTTACTACAGACCTGTCAGTATCACTTCAGTGACTAGCAAAGTTAGGGAGCAGATTATTTTGGGAATTATTGAAAAACACATAAAAGCCAACACTGTCATTGGTCACAGCCAGCATGGCTTCATGAGAGGAAAGTCCTACTTATCAAACCTAATTTCCTTCTATGACAAGGTAACCCACCTGGCTGCTCCAGGAAAGCCGGTTGATGTAATCTGTGTGGATTTCAGTAAAGCTTTTGATACTGTTCTCACAGGATCCTTCTGGACAAAATGTCTATCCCACAGCTGGATAAACACATCATGTGGTGGGTGAGCAATTGGCTCGTGGGTCGAGTACAGAGGGTAATTAGTAGTGAATAGGGTAACCCCACCCTGTCACTAATGGGGTTCCATAGGGCTCCATCTTGGGCTTTGTGTTCTTCAACATCTTCATAAATGACTTGGATGCAGGACTTGAAGGCATAGTAAGTAAGTTTGCCGATGACATTAAATTGGGAGTAGCTGTTGACTCCCTCAAAGGTAGAGGGACCCTGCAGAGAGACCTCAACAAATTAGAGGGCTGGGCAATCACCAACCATATGAAGTTCAACAAAGGGAAAGTGCCAGATTCTGGACCTGGAATGGGGCAACCCTGGATGTACAAACAGACTGGGGAATGAGATGTTGGAAAGCAGTGCCCCAGAAAGGGACCTGAGGGTCCTGGTCAATGGCAAGTTGAATATGAGTCAGCAGTGCCCTGGCAGCCAGGAGGGACAACCCTGTCCAGGGGGGGCATCAGGCAAAGCATCACCAGCCAGTTGAGGGAGGGGATTGTCCCACTCTGCTCTGCACTGGTGCAGCCTCACCTTGAATATTGCAGTTTTGGGCACTGCAATATAAGAAAGATACTAAGCCCTTGGAGAGCATCCAAAGGAGGGCAACAGAGATGGCGAAGGGTCTTGAGGGGAAGCCATAGGAGGAGCGGCTGAGGTCACTTGGTGTGTTCATCCTGGAGGAGACTGAGGGGAGACCTCAATGCAGTTACAACTTCCTTGTGAGGGGAAGAGTGGGGGCAGGCTCACTTCTCTGTGGTGACCAGTGAAAGGACCTGATGGAATGGTGTAAAACTGTGTCAGGGGAGGTTTAGGTTGGATATTAGGAAAATGTTCTTCACCCAGAGGGTTGTTGTGCACTGGAACAGGCTCCCCACGGAAGTGGTCACAATACCAAGCCTGACAAAGTTCAAGATGCATTTGGACAATACTCTCAGACACGTGGTGTAGTTCTTGGGGTGGTCCTATGCAGGGTCAGGAGTTGGATTTCGATGATCCTTGTGGGTCTATTCTAACTCAGGATGTTCTGTTATTCTATGATAGCCATATCTGGAGTAACTCAATTTAAGTCAGCAACTGGCTTTTAGAGAATGTGTTTAACTTCCAGAAAAAATGACTGAGTTCATATTCCATCTTGCTATTCTCAGACAAGATGATAGCATCTCAGCTGCATGAAGGTGAGCAAACTGAAAGCAGATGTTATTTTTGGAAGTTCTTTCAAGCTGAAAACTGAATTGTTGCTGTCTCGTCTTCACTTGGGTGGTGACAGTTTGATAAGTCCTGTATCCTTCAATAACTTGAGCAGAGTTATCATCAAGTTTTGAGAACCGTGGTTAATTCTTGCCTGACTTCAGATAAGCTTTACAGATGTGATAGTCTTCAGAATTTGTTGGTAAACCAACAATAATATATAGGTCATGGAGTAGTCTTTTATCAAGGTTGATGTTTTAAACTGTATTTTCTCTCGTCCTGCAAAAGGATGATGAAACAAAAAAGTAATTATTAGTGATTGTAAGAAATGTTTGTTTTGGAAGAAAATTACTGTGCAGGTTTTGACTAATAAGGTTTGGGAAGCCATCTAAGGGTATGTCTTCACCACAAGCTCACACAAACACAAGTAAGCTAGACTTCGTTGTAGAGCAATAAAGCTGAGGAAAGAGATCTCAGAGGACTGTAAAAACTGTCTGGAATTTCGGTTTGTTAGTCTGTACTACCTGCAAGTTGAGTTAGCTCTTTCTCTACTAGTTTGGAATGTGGACTGGTTTTAGTTGCTCAGAAAATGGCCATTTAAAACCTCAGAAAACTGTGAGAAACTGTCAGAGTCAGGATGATTGCTGCTTTCCTGCAGTAGCTGTTACTTTCTGGTTTAGTACATTTTTCCACACTGGTTCTCATTGTAAAGACTTAATTGTCCTTAATTTTGCATATCAATGCCCTTCATATTACCTTCTTACCCTGTGCTGACTTTGAGTCTTTGACTTAAGAGACTCTTGCAGTCTCCTCCTCTACTCAACACCAAGAGAGACGCTTCCTGAGATGGTATATTTGCCCTTTTGCATCTCCTACCCTGAACTGCATCAAGAGAGGCTTAGGAGGGTTAATCAGTGTGGATTTGGTAATATGAATAAAACCTTCTGAGAGATCTATAGAAGCAAACTAATCAGTATAAGGACCTGTTGTTGGGGGATCACCTGGGAGACGATGTTAAATTCTTGATCTCCATGGCATGATGATTACACACAAAGTTCCTGTTGAGAAGGACTGCTTGGCCTGGGCTAAGTCACAGGCTGCGTCTCCTAATTGTTCACATGCATTCTTGTTGGCCTAAGCCAAAACCACACCAGGGGTTGTTCTGGTATTTTAATGCTACAAATAAGAGTCCCACAGTTTAGCGTACTAGTCTAAACACAGCTTTTATGTCTGGCAAGTTACTGTATTTTAAGTGTTATTTAAAAGGGGTTTTCGGTCATTCTTGTTCTGAGGTGAATATTGAAATAAGAAAGAACTATTATGAATTATTATAATAAAATAGTGGTTTAATAAAAAGTGAAAGTGATATATTTTGTGGACAGTTTAAGTTTTAACAATCTCTTGCATGTTCTCAGCTTTTGATGATGAAATTACCCATTTGCTTGGGTAACATCTAATGACATCCGTTATCATCTAACCTCCTTTCTCAGCGCTGTCACTGAGGATGCTCTACCAACAGGCAATTTGCTCTTTAGAAACCAGCAATAGGGGTTTAGGCTACCAGGAACAGAGAGGAATCAGAGGAGAGAACTTAGAAACATGCAATGAAAAGCAGAGAGGGAAAAGAGCTGTCATTTCCATACTAACTTTAGAACTTCTTTTGTAGGGTGGGATTGCTCATCTGGTGTCTTCGTTCCTTGGAGTATTTTGCCCTTAGAAGCTCAAAGGCATTTAGAAGTTATGTTACTACAGGAAGTAGTTTGGAAAGACTGAAAGTAGTGTGGAAAGACTGATGCTAGAAAGGTAGGGCTTCCACGAGCATCTTCAAAAATTATGCTGGGCTATGGATAGGGTTCAGCCTAAGACAGGTTGGCAGTACTTACATAGGAATAGCTGTTCTTAATGTCAGAACTTAAGTGGACTTCTGCCGATCTTCAAGATCCTGATACTTTTCCTGTTAGGATTTCAGAGGTAGAGAGGAAAGATTTACCAACCCAGAAGCATTTTTTCCTTTGAGGTTAGATGTAAGAATGAAAAAACTTATTGTTTTGCATATATTCACATTTAGAATGCGTAAACTTAAAGATGTGAAGTTCTTGGTGGTCAGCAGTGTTTAATTCTTTTTTTTGCCCATCTGTCATGAAAAAGTTGCCACATCTTGGGTTTTGAATACCATTTTTCTAATATGATAGCATGTAGAAAGTTCCAGTTCTAGAAGAACTCTAACTGGATAATTGCTGTCATCCCTTTGATTAGCCCAGTATAACTTATCAGCACTCAAAAGCCTTACCTTGACAGTGTTTCTATGGTAAGATAATTTTTCCTCTTTTTTTTTTCCCTTACTCTCTGAATTGTATCATCTTTTGAACTACCCTGCATGACCAACTTCCCTGCAGTATAATGATATCCAAATGTATTTTAGACTGAGTAGTTCTGCCCAGTGAAGAAAAACAGCATGCATTTCTTGCATGTAGAGGTCACAGAAGTTATACTGTATGAAGTGGAAAAGCTTAGAGAAAGTATCAGAAGGCTTTCAGCATAAAGGTGGCTTTATGAATGACCCAGGAGAGCCGGTAGGAATGAGAAGTGCTCTTTGTATAAAGAAATAGATCTGTGTTGCCTTGTACCTCTTTTACATGCAGTATTTTCAACATAATAGCAAGTATCTGATCTGTGATTTAAACAGTATCTTTATTTGAACAGTTTTTGTTTGGCCAGTTTTTTTAAAACTCTGGGTTTATGATACTTTTCTTGTCAGACTCTCAGGAGGATTAAAAAAAAGGCTGTGGAAGCAGCTATGCTACAGGTTATGTCACCTGTTATAGTTCTACAGAAGGTCTTTGTCTGGGAGATATTGCAGTTTTGACATCTTAGAATCACATAATCTTTAAGGTTGAAAAGACCTTTAATATCACCAAGTCTAACCTTTGACTGAATACCACCTTGCCAACTAGACCATGGCACTAAGTGTCACATCCTGTTCCGGGGATGGCGACTCTACCACTTCCCTGGGCAGCCCATTACAACACTTGACAAACCTTTTTGTCAAGAAATTCTTCCAAATGTTCAACCCTGAACCTCCCCTGGCTCAACTTGAAGCCATTTCCTTTTGTCTTGTCACTTGTTACCTGGGAGAAGGGGCCAACCCCCACCTTGCTACAACCTCCTTTCAGGTAGTTGTAGACAGAGATAAGGTTTCCCCAGGCGCTCTCAGCTGCTCCTCATAAGACTTGTACTCCAGACCCTTTACGAGCTTTGTTGCCCTTCTCTGAACATGCTCCGGCACCTCAATGTCCTTTGCCTAGTGAGGGGCCCAAAACCAGACACAGGATTTGAGGTGTGACCTCACCAGTGCTGAGTGCACTGAGGTCCTGGCTAGCCACGCTATGCTTGATACAGGCCAGGATGTCATTGGCCTTCGTGGCCACCTGGGCACACTGCTGGCTCATATTCAGCCACTGTTGACCAGCACCCCCGTGTCCTTTTCTTCTGGACCTCTTTCCAGCCACTCTGCTCCCAGCCTGTAGAGATGCCTGGGGTTGTTGTGACCCAAGGGCAGGACCTGGCTTCCAACTTCTTTTCTTCTGCTTTCCCTGCTTTCCATGCTTACCAGCTAGTAGAATTTCATTTCAGATTCAAGCTTGTATTCTTCTCCTCAGCCAGGGAATTTTTGGAGCAAGCATGAGAGGAGTTGTTGAAAAATTGCTGACTGTTTGCATAAGTGAAATTTTAATGTAATTTTTATGTAATAGAACATAGATTTTTTTAGGACTCTGTAAGCATATAGAGCCACTTGACAAACGTGAAACAACTCTGACTGCTGTTCGCAGGCAATGTCTGAAAGCTGGTGAAATACCTGTGCTGAAGTGCAATGTAGTCTTACCTCGGTCACAATTTCAGTAGCTCCTGCATATGTGTTCTGGATCTAGACTGCAAGCAGTATTTTTTTGACCTCACCAATGTCCCAGAGACATGGTGTCTCCTTACTTTCATTCTCCTGCTTGGGGAGTGGTGGTGATATGTCCTGACCAACATGTCAAGTTCCAAGTGATGTGCTGCTTCCTTGGTAAAAGCAGTTAATTTTCTCCGTGTTGTATTAGCACCAGGTGGTCCCAATGCTAACAATTCTTGCTATGTGGGGCAATATTTACAAGATGGACCAAATTAGAATTTTGTGGGCTTTAATGCAGAGAGAGAGAGACAGTACTTCCTTAAGTGCCTGCCAGTGCCAGCACCATACTTTTAGAGTCAGATGAGAATTTCTTTTGTCTCCACACTGCTCTTCATGTTCATACAAAAACTGTCATGGCATAGCTGCTCTGAAGGAAAGCTGCAGGAAACCCCAGAACTTGTCAGTACTAGAAAAAAACCTTATTTCCTTCTCAAATGCAGAACTCACCAGAGATCAGAACTGCTTTCCTGGGGAGGGAAGAATGGTGCCTTATAAGTCAGCATGTATGGAAGGAAAGAGTTTCCTAAGGCTAGTAATTTCTCATCTGAAGTCACTCTCCTTGCTCTTTCTTTTTCAAAAGATGTGACTTTCTACAAGCACAAAGATAATAAGTAATGTGTGAGTGTGCATAGCAGCTTGTAAAAGTAAGGATGATTTTCTGTTCAGATCTGGCAGCTATAGCTCATAAACCTGCTTTGCTTTGTTTCAGCAGTAATATCTTGATACTTCATAGTATGGGAAGAGGTGTCAGCTTCTCTGCAAGTGAGTAGTTTAGAAGTTTATACCTCTTTCTGCATGGAATATATACTGCCGACGCTTTATAGGACTCCTCATGATATGAATGGATGGAATATTTAAGAGTGGTTTTACGAGGGAGAGGATGCTGCATCTTAAAAGACTGGGAGACTCTACAGGCACTCTTGCATACATGTGTGTGTATGTATGTAGGCACTAGAATAATGTACTGTATACATAAACACACTTTTATATATACATATTGTCTCAGTTTAATGAGACTGAAGTGTTTTTCTAAGGAGAATGAGTTATGAGGAAGACCAAGCTCCTCCCTCTAAGCAATAGTAAATCTGAAATTAAGAGGCTCCAATTGAGGAAGTATGGAGAAAGAAAAAAAAATAACAGCCCTTTATTAAAGGATATATGTGTATTGGCAGAACAACAAAAGAGCATGAAAACGACTAAACAATAATCCTGTACCCAAAAGTCCCCTTCAAAAAGGAAACAGTTCAGTACTTTCTGCTTTTGGTGCAGTTCTAACCACGGCCAGCAGGGGGGCGCTGTTGGGTCTGGAGGAGCAGAGGCTGCAGTGCTCGGGGTTGGGCTCTGGCGGTCAGTGCGTGGGCTCCGGTGCGCGGGAGAAGCCAAAAATGGAGATTTCCCACCCCACCGAGAAGGGGAAGGAGAAAAGGGGAAAAAAGGGAGTCTTGCTGCAAACTGACACTGTTGGCGGCTGGCTCTGGCCAGGACTCTTCCCAAAGGTTCCTTCGCAGAAGGGTCAGGCCTCTCCGATGAAATCTGAGCAAGTCTGGGCTGGGGGCAGAACAGGACGCAGGAGAACGGAGGCAAACCGGGGCCAGAAGCAGGCAGATGACCTGATAGAACCTTTCCACACAGCCCCCCTCCCTGAGTCAGGGCAAAAGTGAAGTGCCTGCCGATTCCTGAGGAGAGGAAAAAAAACCAACTCATCACCCCCCCCCCCCCCCCCCCCCCTCCCCGAGTGCTATCAGCCTGGAATGTGGATCTGCTAACTAGTTCCTTTGTGTGTGTCAGTCACCCTAGGCAAACACCTACCCCCTCTCTCCTTCAACATCTTTCTTTTACAGTGATCTAGGGGAAAGAAAAAAAAAATTCTCCCTTGTTTTTTTTAGAACAAGTAAACCTATGACACACACTTTTATATATATGTATATTCCCTTAGCGTTTTTTGTGATTAACTGTTTGCATCAATTTCAGGTAAGTATTCAGTTCTGAGAAGGAGATTGCAGCTCCACAAAAGGAAAGAAAAGAAGCACAAAGAGAAGGAAGGAAAGTCAGAAGGAAATAATAGGAGGAGGGCAAGATTGGGGTAGTTCAGGGAAGTGGGTGAAATAAAGTGCAGAATGGAAGTATAATTACATTTTCTTGCTTGAGGAGAAAGAGTTCTTCATTCTGTAATCAGACCAAAGATTATAATATAAAAAACTTGAGTAAAAACTGCAATAGAAAAAAATTGGCTGAATAGGCATGTTTTCTTGGGGGGGGAGGGATATCACCTGGTACTGCAAATGGCCACAAGACAGATAATTAAATCTTATAGTTGGTACAGCACTGCAGTTCTCTGTCTTCCCAGATAGTAGCTTCACTTCTTCTCCAGGCAAGCATGGAGAAAAAGTACTCTTCAGAATATCATAAATATTTAGAATAATGACTGAGCAGCATTTTGGAAAGAGCCAAAATCATACTCTTCATCATGTAAGCAGTTTACTCTATGACCCAAAGAAGCCTGATTGTATGATGTTCTGACTTTTGCTGTCTTAGGTATGAGAGACCATTATTAAGGTGATAACTATCTTAATTTTTCTAAAGAAAAAAGTTACTTAGCAAGAGTCTACAGTAGTAGATTGTGTAAATGAAGTTTAATCTTACTTCAAAATGGAGGCAGGAAAGCTCTGCCATGTGAAAGCTTTTCTCTCACACGTAGTAAAGGCATAAATGATAGAGGTGGATTCTACCTTTACCAAAATTAATTTTACAGAGTTGCTATTGGGAGGAATTCCTGGAGGCGACACTTAAAGTAACCACCTTCTTAGCACTTTTTGTTGGCCAGTGTAGCTGGAGATGTTGATTCTTTAATGGTTCTAAATGTTATAATGTAATCTCATTTGAGACTGAAGTGAAACGGTGTTGGCCTGAGCGCCATTGCTAAGTAGATACTCATTTAAAAAAAACAAAACAAAAACTGTTCCAGGATGTGCGTGAATACAGAGAGGATGACGAGCAGGTGGACATTGAGACCGTGGAGGAGCTTTCAGAGAAGATAAACATTGCCCGTCTGAAGGCCACAGCTGCTAAAATCGAACCTTCCGAACAGAAGTAAGCATCCTTGGAGAGCACTGCATTCAGTTGTGTATTTTATTGATGAATTGGCATCAAATGAACCCAGTAGGCAACAGGTTTAATGGGATGACAAGATAAAGCAAGGTTTCTGTCAGGCCTTCCTGGGCACTGGTGCTTCCCAGTGTCTGTGAGGATGGTGCTGTCAGAACTAAGAGCAGTTTCAAGGTATCTTAGCCCTTTTTTCCCCTTCTAATTAATTTGTTTATGGGGATGTGTATCTTTTCTGTAAAATTATTGAGTGAATTGCCTCCCTTCCTGCAGACTGAATATGAGAGGGGTCATCATTGTTTTAAACATGATTTTCCAAGCTTTGTTTATTCTTGGCGGTGGAATTCAGGCAGGAACAGTCATTGGGTTAAACCCTGACTTTGTAAATGAAAGCTTTGTCTTTAGGACCATTGCCTGAGCAACGAAAGTATTTTCTTATTGACATATAGTCTGTTACGGTTGGATAGCTTGGCTTTATTTTTTTTGGTTGGTTGTTTTTGTTACTGTTGCTTCCCTTGCATTTATAGTGACAAATGCAAAGTAAAAACATGGCTTATTTGAGGTACGTAATGATAGTAATGGCTGTTTCTCAGTTGCACCAAACAAATGAACAGGGAATGTTTTGTTTAATAGTTCTTTTTGTTTGAAGAAGTTTTTTGTTGAAACTTTGAAAAAACTGGTTATGTTATATACCTCCCAGTCCACTTTTATCCTTAGGTGGTGACTTTGCTTTAAATTGTGAAGGTCTTTCAGTGACAGAGAAAAGCAGAAGTCACGATTTGTAAAAAATATTTTTCAAATGTGTGTGTTCTTTGTTTTCTTGCAGCTCCTGAGATATGGGGAAGCTGCTGTTATTATATATTACGGTAGTAATAAATGTGAGGATTTTAATGGTGGTTCTTGGTGGGGGAAGGGTTGCTCTGCCATCTATATTAAATCTGTTTTCTTAAATAATGTAATTTACCAAAACATAATTAAAAAAATTACTTTATGCAACTAACAGTCACGGGCTGAATTTATTCTCTTTGGCATATAGTGAAATAGTTTGTCTTTAGCACTATGAGATAATTGCACAGCTTTCAGAACAGTTCAATTATTTCCAGGATAATGGCATTGGAGATAGAGTTCACTTTCTTGAGAAAGCTCAACATTATCCTGCTTTCATGCAGTTATACAAAGAAAAGTTAATTTCAAGGCATCAAAATGAGCAATTCTAGACTGTTGGAATGTAGTTAATGAGGATAGAGTATATGAGATGAGTAGTGTTGGGAAAAACTTTTTACCTTTCTTCCAGATACCCTCCTCCTAATTCTTCGGATGAAACATTATCAGAAAAACATACAAAGGTATATTTTGCTCTTCTCTTTCCTTTTGGTATCACACTTCCATTTTAAAGATAAATTTTCATCTCAAGGGCAACTCTTAATGTGATTTATCTGCCTTCCAGATACTTGTGATTAAATGCAAGAAACCAAATGTGTTTATGCAGGAAGGGTGCTCAGTCCACATCTCATTCAAGCAAAAGGACTGCTGCTGTCATCAGTGGGCTTCAGATTCAGCTTTATCTGTGGGAGGAATATCTGTGTTTTATTTATGACTCTGTTTGCTTAGGTTTTGTGTTCTTGACATAAGTAATTTTTACAGCACGCTAAAAATAATAAGAAATACTTTCACGTATAAGAAGACAGTATGTGGGATTATATAGGCATAGCCTTGGGTGCAGGGTTTCTGAAAACGAGTTCAAACAATATGTATTTAGGCAAGTTAAAGATATCACAGAATCCTTTCAAATCAAAACTCACTGCAATCCTTCAGAATTTTCTGCTCTGTTTGAGGATGGCTTTGAAGCCAGTTTTGCTAACTGTCCATGATAACTGTCTGTGATATATTCGATGTCAGCTCTAGAGCTACCTGCTGTGGTGGGGTGGGGCTTTGGGGTGTGGTGTGAACCTGTTGTATGTCTTACATAATAGAGCAGACTGGTGTGTAGTAAGCCTTTGCCTGAGACAAGATGGGTTCCGGGTTGCTCTGCCTGTCTCACCTTCTCCATGTGTCCTCCTCTCTGCCCTTAAATTTACGTTGTAAGGCCCTCCCTTCAAAGGAACCTATTGCCCAACACAGGGGCTGATGCAGCTGTACTATGCTCAAGTCTGTCTTGTGAGGACAAAATGGATATTGAGAGACAGTCTTCAGATTCCTTCTAAGGCCAGAAGGCTGAGATTTGAAGCAGACCTAAAATTATCCAAAAACCTGTATTGATTACTTCCCCATTAAATAAATAGCATAATTCTACAAAACCTGTAAGAGTAATGATGAAACAACAAACTTTCAAATCTGTAGAGATTAGTAATTTTGCTTATTGTCTGTCAGTCTTTTTAGAAATTTGAGCAAATTGAAAACCAAAGCCTCTTTGCCACATGCTGTTTCTTGGTGGATGTCTGGGGTGATAAGTGTCAATACTGTCTTCGACATTCTTACTTACAATGTCTCTTGGCCCCAACCCATATGAACCTATGAAAGAAAATGGAAATCAAACTAGTTTAACTTCAGGGAAAAATTCAAGTCTCCTATATTTGGTGTGGTTATTTCATTTGTTAGTAGACTTTTTTTGACAAGCACACAACAAAAAATATTTGGCTCAAACGTGTGTGATTTTGCTGTAATCCCATGGTTTATCTGAGTAGCCTTGTATTGCAAAAAATAAAATAGAAGGGACTCATGATCTTTTCCTTCAGGGTTGATATGATTTTGTTGGTCACTTCTTTGGTCAGCATTTCATTTCTTATTGCGTATACTTCTGACTCTGAACTTTCACGAAGACATAGTAGCAGGATAGCATGACATGGAATCTTCAGGTGTCTGTAGAAATGTAACACATGCATGCATTTGAACATTGTTTGCCATTACATTGCCTTTTTTATTTAAATTGTTCAATCTGGTTACTTCTCCAGCAGAAACATCAGACCTGGAAAAGAAAACTGAAGTCTCAGGCAGAAGCCTTTGCTCATTACCGCCAGACACACACAGCAAATGAACGTCGGCGACGCAATGAAATGAGAGGTCTCTTTGACAAGTTGAAGAGAGTTCTGGGGTTGCAGAATCTTCCCAAGGTCTCCAAATGCTACATTCTCAAGCAGGTAAGTATTCTGAAGCTTAAGTGAGGAAGAGAATCATTTAATCTGAACAGAGTAATTATGCTAGTATGAACTCATCGAGTCCCCGTGAATAGAGAACTTCTGTCACCTCTACAGGGCTCTAGAATAAAACAATATCTGAAAGAATCTGTATTCCTAAAAGCTTAGTCTTGATGACACAGACACATGTTTTAGATTAGCCCTCCCCTTGTATTCCTTGTGAATAATGGATGGTTAAGTCTTAATTCCTTAATGGTTTACTATGTACATCAGGAAATTTTGAAACCCATTGAAGGCTTACTTTTTTAATGCTGCAGAAGATAGTGTTCCATTAGGTATCATATTGACACTAAAAACTTAATTGTAAAGTTGTAAACAACAGGAAACAAAAGTATAATCTAAAGATATATATAATTGTGCTTATCATCTGTAACTAGAAACTGTGGGATTAAAGTCGGGATTTTTTCTTAAAAATTGTTGAACTTTGGAGGAGGGACAAATAAGATGTTTATCACTCTTCAGCCTGCATTTAGAGAAAACTGGCATTCCATACTTCACGCTTTCTCTGAGTCCTGTGTTTTTGGGATTACAAAAATGTCTAAATAAATTCTGTAAAGGTTTCTGGGAAGGAAAATTATTTTATTATTTTTTGTGTCACTGGCTTATAAATCAGTTGCCTCATACTTTTCTAGGCCTTTGAAGAAATCCAAGGACTGACAGATCAGGCAGATAAGTTTATTGCACAGAAGAGCTTATTGACACGCAGACGTGATTGTCTGATTCGAAAAGTATCCACGCTTTCAGGTGAGACTGGTTTTGGATACAAACTAGCTGTAATAATGAAAGAAAAGGCTTTTAGGAGTGGGAATGGGTGGAGTAATCTGTAGATCCAGGTATGTCATTAGTTCACATAAAATTTAGACTCACTGCAAAACAAAGATGTGCTAAGCCCTGACTCAGTGATAGGCTCTTCATGCTGACAAGAACTGCTTTTGTTTTCCATCATGCCCAAAGGAAGCGTAGAATTATCTTTGTGCTTCAAGCCATGAGCTTGGGTTCCTTTGGAAGGGTGGGAGTGACAAGTGATGGTGTGACTTAGTCAGTTCCTGGAGTTCCTGCTCGGTCCTTCACACTTGTACACAGCTGTCTTTGGTCAGTACCAAAACTTCTGATTCCTTTCATAGCTTTGCAAATAATACTGCTTTTCCAAGAACCAGTGCTGGCACCTCTGTCCATAGAACAAAACTACAGTAGAGTCTTAGCTGCTGCTCATCCAGGCATTTCAAGCCAAAACCATGTTGTACTTACTGTGTCTTTCTGTCTCATTTGGAGGTGTAGGAATGCTGTGACACATATTCAACCAGTGCCAAAATGTGTGAACAAACAAAACGTTATTCCTGTAATCTTTTTATAGTCTGGGAACATAAACAGGAGAATACCTGTGAAGTAGAAATGAAGGATACTTAAATATAGTGTATTTATCTGAACCAGTTCATATATATTTGAGGTACTTGACTTAAAAAAAAAAAAAAAAAGTGTTTTAGGGAAGTCTAGTAATACAGAAATGTATGAGAGGCCTTTTGGGCAAGAATGAAAGCAAATAACTTCACAAAGTAGTTATCAGATCTTTTGCATTCCTAGTGAAGAACCTCAAAGTTGATGAGGAAAGTCCTCTCTCAGGAGAGTTAGTTAAATATAGACATAAATACTAAGCTGAAAAGAAGCTAGTATAGTTACTTCAACTTTGGTCATATTAAACTGTATGCATCTGCATAAAACAAATACAAAATTTGTGTGTTTGTCCAAGGTTAGAATTTTCATGGCAAGGGTAAACTGTACGTGTATTTAAATAACAGGGTCCATTAGTCCAAGAAATTTCATTCTAGGTAAAGGTAACATTTTATCCGGTAGTCGTACATTCATCATTAGAGAAATGGGAGGATTTTTCATAGCTATGGGTGTTTTCAAATACTACTTGTTCAGCAAGAGTCTGCACTTGTCCAGGCTGATTTCTGCTTATTAAAGTGACAGATAAATTCTGAAATGTATTGATGTTTCTGAAGGAAAAAACTATACTGGAATAAATAGGTAATTGCTTCCCTCTGATACTAAATGTGCTATTTACTTGATGGGGATGGTGGTTATCTGTTATAGTAATTGTATGGTGTCAATGGATTTTTAAGTCTGTCTTCGGTGGTTTAGTTTTGGAAAAAGTTTGAAGATAGGCTGACTCTGTGATAATTTTTCTGTAGGAAAGACAGAGGAGGTTGTCCTGAAGAAACTGGAATATATTTATGCCAAACAAAAAGCAATAGAAGCACAAAAAAAAAAGAAAGAACCCGAGCCAGAGAAATCTGCTGCAACCTCAACTGCTAGTACACAGCAAGAAGGATCCTCTGCTCCCCACAGAGAGCCGACCCAGATAACAATGACAAATAGAAGAGGCAAGCCATTGATACTTGCCAGAAGAGGAGTCCGTGCCACAGGTGGGCTAAAAGGAATGCATGTTTTGCAGAAGAGGGAGATGGACATTGAAGCAACACCCCCTGGGAGGACAGAATGCCAGGTGGCTTGTGCAGGCAGCTTCACTCTTGAAACAGACTTGTGTATAGAACCAGGAAGTGTCTATGTGATAGGTGTGGAAACCATTTGTGTTCAGTAAGGATGAGACCGACACTACTGAGATCTTCAGATGAACGTGACTTTATAGTTTCAGCATGATGGGAAGTAAATTCTTATTAAGTTGTCCTTTGGTCTCTGAGGGTATCACTGCAATCTGGGAGTAATTTTTGAGAGTCAAAGGTGGTACTTTTTCTGCTGACTCAAAACTTTAAGTTCAACTCCCAGAATGCTGGAGTTGCTAGAATTGATTCAGTTTTTAAAACCTCACTCCTCAAACAAGCTAGCTCTTGAGGTGGTGGAAACTTGCTCTTAAATTAAATGACAGAGTTGTCAGACACTTGAGAATTTTTTTGGAGCTGAGAATTGGTGGAGAAGTGTTCAGCATTTATGGAGACCTTCACACCATAAATGTAGGAAGGAACAAAAGAAAACAGAAATCCAAACTTTTGTGGTAGTACCACTGTAATACTCTGTGGAGATCTGGTGATGTTTCTTGTTTTGGAAATATTAAGTAGACCTTACTTGAAGTATTCTTGGGCTTTTATAAACAACTGGTTATTCTGGTTTACCAAGCTTAATGTTTGTCCAGTCCTGGGGAAGTTTGGCATCAAAATTGAGATGTGATGAGAGAACTTCCTTGCTTTCTTTGGACCGAACCAAGTCCCCTTTGTAATTTCAGCCAGACTGCTCTGATATTTGATCTGGATGTCGGTCTGGAGAGTTAGGATTGTTACACTACATGAAGAGATAGTATAAACTGTCTCTAGCTGTGTAGATGCAGTTCCTGGAGCCTGCATAGCTTCTATAGCAGCTTTTATTCTGGGCTTTGTAAACCTTCTAGCTGGAGCTGCTTCCACAACTGTACTTAATGCTGGATCGCAGGATGCTGTTTGCCATCAAGGGTGCTATGCCAGAATAAATTGGTGTTTTGCGTACTTCCTTTTTTACAGAGGACTCCTCAGCCTCTCTTACCCTAACTGCTGCAAGTGTAGTGATGACTCCACAGGGGCAGGTGCTTACACTGAAGAGCCCCCTGGTCCCAGGACAGGTAGCAGCTGTTCCTTCCACTCTATTGCAAGCTGAGTTAAAGCCTCGAGCTGTCGGTACTACCATGACAGCACAGCCAGGTATGATCATGTGAGAACATGTTAATGAATATCAGTATAATGCTGTTCATGGATGTGCATAGCAGTTTACAAAATAATGTGTTACTTAATTTTTGCTTTAATTTTTTGGATTTTTTTTACAACTTAACTGACTGAGGTGCAGCCTGGCTCTTATAAGAGAGATTTGATGAAATTATTTCAAACTATCAATTTATCAACAGGTAAGTAAAACACGTTAAATTTTTGCAGTTCACAAATTAGGTAAACGTAGGGAAGAATTCCTAATCGCATAACCAGTCTGTATTTCTATTTTTACTACTTTAAGATGTTATTATAATAAGTAAAGCCTTATAATAAGTAAAGTCTTGCCTAGAAGTGTACGGCTCTTATTTTCCAGGCTTAACTGAGTATCTGAAAGGCTCTTATTTCCACCTCACCCCCCTTCCCCTTTTCTTGCATAAGGTATTACTTCTGTGATGATTCAACTGCCGGGATCAACAGTTCCTGTCCAAGTAAAAGGAATCCTTACTAACTCTACCATTCCCATTACACTGTCAACCGTTGCTGGAAATCCAGTGCCCTCAACAGCAGTATCAGCTACGGTGCCCCATTCAGGTAAACTCTTTGTTTTCATGGATCTCTGTGCTTGCATGCAGGGTAGATTATCCTTGCAAAACTGAAGGTAAATTGTTTTCTCACTAGGAAGTAATGATAAGTATTATTGTCTGGGTATTCAAAGAAAATCACTATTAAATGTTTTGAACCATTTAGAGGGACCTCTAGGGGATTATAGGTGAGAGCTTTTTAACTTTCCTTCACCTCCCTGAGCTTCCTTGCCCTCAGCAAAGTCAGAATAAGTGGAGACTGAAATGCATCCCTAGTGTAATGCATCCTCCTGGGGAAGGTGCAGTGCAGAGTGGTGGTATGGCTGCTGAAAATCTTTGCCTATCCAGGCTCTTACTCTGGCATAACCCCTTCCCATACCTTGCCAGCTCTGCTGCCTGTGGGATAGCTGTTTTTCAAGACCCCATACTGGTAGTGGATCTAGGCATGGGAAGGTTCCTGCCAGCAGTGTGCTGCTTGCTGTCTGTTGTGTTTAAATCAAGCCACCTACTTTCTGCTTGACTGTAGTCATTTGGTCACAATGAAAAAGGAAAGTTCATTTCAGATTTGGGGCTGGGAAAAATCTGAGTGCTAATAACACTGCTTGGAGGCAGAAAATAAGTAATTGTTTAGTCCCTGAAATTCCTCTGTAGTGCACAAAATCAGTACTGCAAGATGTGAGCATAAAAGCAAAGCATGAACAAACAGTAAGAGGGAAGATTGTCGTTCTCTTTTCCTTGTGCATCACCATCAGAACTTTAACCATTACAGTTAGTTGTGTTGTGCCAGGCTGCTGAAGGACAGGACTGGGCAGGAAGTGCTGTGGAGCTTGGTCTTGTTCTACAAGTTGAAAATTAAGTTATTGCTGTGTTAAAGCGTCACTTGACCAAACCTGTGTAATCAGTTTAAATTGTGAATAGCAGTTTACTTGAGGACAACCTGAAAGTAGGCAAATTATATTTAACTAGGAATGACCTTGCAGTTAACATGTATCCTGATGGATGCTGCTTTTTGTGGTTTTGCAGAAAGCGAAGATTCATTCATGATGCCAAAGATTGTTAATGTAACATCACTGGCTGCTGAGGCAAGCATGAATCTAAACCTGAACCGAAACAAAAATTCTAATATGACAGCAGCTGCAGGTACTCCAGCTTCTGAGAAATCTTTGGCTGTAGCACCTCTTGAAACTAGGAAGAGTGATAGCATCCTTTCAGAAGAAACAGTCAAACCATGTCCAGGAGACAGTGGTGGAGATGGAAGAAATGCCACAGGTCCTTCAAAAGTTTTCTTTGAAAATAAAGATGGCCTTCCACAACTCCGGAACATACCACGTACAAAAGAACCTTCAGAGTCGTTCAGCAAAAAGCTCTGCATTGGTGAGTTTGTAGGAAGCCAAGCCAGGAGGAAAGACAGTGATCCTGGAGGAGAAAGACTAAAATCTAAAGAAATGCCATTCCGTAAGCTGCAGATCAAAGATTCCAGGATAGAAATGGAATTGAGGAAAGTAGCATCTGCAATGGAGGAAGCAGACCTGGATACAAGTGAGATACTGAGCAGCATTGAGGAAAGTGATGACACTGATGAAACCCTCACTTCGCTGCTCAATGAGATCGCCTTCCTCAATCAGCAGCTGAACGACGATGCTTCAGCTATGTCAGAACTGCCCACCACTCTCAACTCGGATTTCTCTCGTAAAGATACAGAGGCTCGTCGGGGAACAGCCAGTGATCTCTCTGCTGCAGATGGGTCTTCCTTCCAGTTTGGCCATTTGGAAGGCAGTTTTAAGGACCTTTCTGAAGTTCCAGAGGGTGGTGGCTCTTTAAGCCCTCTCTTGCTGCACCTGGAAGATGATGACCTTAGTGATGGGGACAAGATCTCCGGGGAGCCTTCAGCTGAAGCAGATGTCTTAAAGATAGTGATAGGTGCTGAAATGAAGAATCCACTTTCCAATCTCTCTGTAACCAGTGGTGGGAATGGCAAAACTGTAACAACCTTGTCAGATAGCACTAATGTGACTCCACCAGTTTTGCAGATGAAAGCTAATCCAGAAGCCAGTAATGCTGAAACTTCGTGGAGGCCCATGCCCAAGCTGGCACCACTGGGTTTAAAAGTGGCAAGTCTGCCAGTGGACTCAGAAGGGCAGAGTAATAAAGTGATGCCCTTATTGGCACCTGTAGTTGGAAAACTGGCACCTAGTGGGGTAAAAACTTCATTACCTGCAACTCTTCAAGAAGGACAGGATAACAAAGTGATGCCCACATTAGCACCTGTGGCTACGAAATTGAATACTGCTGGGATCTTGCCTTCAAATTCAGCAGGCAAATAAATGAAGAGGTTTTTTTATCAGAGACTGGAATGGAGATGTGGAGCAGTGTGAGCCAGTGTCATTGTTCAGCAGCCTCCATTGTCGGCAACACTTGTTTTCTGTAGGCATCAACACTCTGTTCATCTGAGGGGCAGGCCCCAAACTGAGAGATAAGTATTATGAAACTTCAGCATGTTGATGTATTTTTACCTCACTGTTTTATTCTGGGTGTTCTCCTTCCCTTTCTCAAAACAAATAAGATGATCTATAACCATTGCTGGGCACATGGTATCTTCACAAAATTGGATCCTTCACAGAAATAGTTTTTCAAAGGACTGAGAAACTGAGGCTGTTGAAAGAGATTTTTTTTCTCTCTCTAGGAGGGAGGCAGCTGACTTACTTGTTGGGGAAAAAAATCTGGATTACATGTTTTTGTACCGTGTAAATTATCTATGCAGAAATGGCATTGTTCACATTTGGTGATTTTGGTATTTGCAGAATATGATAAAGGTGCAGAAATCAGGTTGCAGTTACTCTCAAAGTTGTTAAGCGGAAAGGAAATCAGACTCTGCAGAGGGCTGAAGTGCAAAGAATTTTTTTCTTTGGTGCTAGATAGTTCTCTAGCAGATATTAGTTTTAGGAGCTTATGCACAGAAAATTTTAATAAATGTCTGTAACTCTCACTGCTTGGGGAAGAAAAATGTATTTCCCAGTGTAATTAGAAGTAGGACAGTATGTTAACTTTAATAAAACTGTCCTCACTTTCACCTCCTGCTCCCAGATGTCCTCCTTTGATGGACATCTGTAAGGAAAAATTACAGAGAGTTGAAAGAAAATGTGGACACCCCATTGCTACATCTTTAAATACAATGCTGAAGTAGCTTGAGTGTTTTGCCAGTTCCTGGTTTTTTTCCTTCTGTCATTTTTCAAGTTGTATGTGTTGGCTAGGAGTGTTGATACCAAGTGTTGCTTCAGAAAAATACAGAACACTTTCAGGACTGTTGTAGCCTAGCATAAGTGAGCAAGGTGTATATGTGAATGTATATATGAAAATATGTGTATAGCTTTTCAAACCTTTCATTTCTCTATGAATTCAGGAAAGGTACTCAGAGGTTTCTCACTGCATTTGCACAAGCTGTGTATAGCAAAAAAAGTCAACAAAAATGCTCATTACCAGGGAAATAGGGCAGTATTGAATCATGAGATGTATTTTTTATTCTTCTCTACCACTGCTTACTCAATAACCTGTAGATGCTCTTCACTGCTCAACTGTTGGATATGAAGGGCCTGCAGACTGTAAAGATATTTATATTTTTGTACACAATTTCTGTTTTCATAATTTTCTTGACAAATGAAGTTTTCAGCCTTGGAGAGAGGATTTGTTAATGAGTGTAAACACAATCTTTTCCTATCAGGTTTGTAAATATGGTGTGCTTGGGGGGCTTCTTAACTGCTCCAAAAAGGTAAAAAATGTTGCCATGAAAATTGAAAATTATACAGAATTTGATGGTGCATTTTGCTTTATGTTTAGGAACGTAATTCCATGTTGTTCCAGCAACAACAGCTGGGATCCCCCCCACCCTCCAAATGCCCCATCTTTGGTGATGCAGTAATACGGGAATTTCATCTTTCCAGCACTGAGGTTGCGCAGGTGTTGTGAGTGATGTTCTTCCACAGTTAGGGAGCAGTGTTTGTACTCAGAGCAAACATATGCCCTGTTCAATAAGCTGCATTTTCTGGATCCATGTCTACATTAGATCCATCAGGGAATACACATATCTTGGGTGTTTCCTTATCTTTTATTAGCTTATATAGGAGAGCTTATAGGAGAGAAGCCCTTCAAGCTCAATATGCATAAAGTTACTCCAGAGACTGCATAAAAAAGGTTCTTCACTTGGCCATTCTAAAGCAGTTACATACAACTCTCTGTTGCCCTTTGCGTATTTATTATTTAATGTTTGGTACAAGTCCTGTATTAGTGATTTGGAAAAGAGAATTTAGGTCATTATGAGAGTCCTGCAGGGTCTTACAGTTGCCACTGAATGCCTTAGGAAAGGGGATTTACATTCCCAGGAAGTACTTTGACATACATTGCTTATTATTAAGGAATTTTAACCTTATTTTAAACCAGTAGAAATCTGGAGTAACTAAAGTAGTTTACTAGCACTACATCAGACTTAAATGTTATTTATCTGGGACTCTGGTTCTGAGCATTTCCAATAGGCTGAAGTTGCTTATTTTTTTACTTGCGGCAGTTTGTTTTGCCAGTAGATTTTATTCCTCCTGTGTGAGAAACAGCATCCAGACCTGTGCTGTGATTCCTTTCAAATTCCTAATCACTGACCCCTCTTTCTGTACCTCACCCTTTTATGGTTCCAAATAGCTGATTTTAATTAGCACACAGAATTGTGTGCTTTCTCTGGGACAGAGAAGGCTGTAACTTACCATGATAATTGATCAAACATGATCTAAAATAAATGCTGTACTTTTGAGGATGTTCTGTTCATTATCACATAGTGTAAAATTCCTGGATGTATTTACTGCTTGGCATTGGGCACTAAGTAACTTTACTGCATTAAAAATGTACTGTGTAAAGGTGACAAATTTATTGCTTGGCATTGGGCACTAAGTAACTTTACTGCAATAAAAATGTACTGTGTAAAGGTGACAGCAAAAATTTTTGGCCCCTGAATGTGATTACTAAATTAACTAAGGAGAGCCCCCCAATTTGGCTGCAAAAGGTGGTAGTTGGTGCAGTTCCATGAAGGATCTATGAATGGGTTCTACCAGTCAACAAAGCATGTTCAAAATGCTCTCAGTTTTTGCTCATTTCACTGTCCCATGTGTTTTTTGCTATGAATATTTTGCTATGAATTTAAATGATGACTTTCTTTTGCTCTTCCCTTAAGCTCCCAAACCTTTTAAAAATTATATGTGCTATCATTTGTGGCAATAATCATAGAATATGGCACCTACTGAGAAGATTCTGGAATCAAGAGAACAAAGGAAACCCCTGCAAGGCGCACGCTCTCACTACACCAAGAGACCTGGAGATTTTCTTTGTTTTTTACACATCTGTAAATAGACTGGAATGTTTTTAAGAATATAATGAAATGTCAGATTTAGCTTTTTTCCTTTTATATATTAAAATATATCTTTCCCTTTTTTTTGCTTTTGAAAAATTGATATTTTTGTAGAAATCTAACAGTACAAGACACTTAACTGTATGTGAGGGAGAAAGTGTAAAACTAAAATAAACCAATCAAGGTCGACTAGAAACTGTCTTTGAAAATTTGTTACAGGGAGGGAGAGGGAGCAGAAATGATGCGGTGGCATGTGCTGCTGGTGACACCTGGCTCTGGAGCTGAGCAAGTGACACACACATGCTCTCAGGCAGAAGTTTTGGCAGCACAAACATCTGTGTTTTGGTTCAAATGATCAGACAGTTTGGAGGAGATTTCTCCCTTTAGTCTTGAGCAGTATGCAGGAAATATCATTGTTTGTAAGAAGAGATTTTGACTTGCTGAATTCAGAAAAGGAACTGAAGGGCTTTATTTTCACCAAGGTGCATCCTGAGCAGGAAGCCAAGGGGCTTAATATTTGATCATGGCATAAAAAGAAAAAAACCCCAACAGCTGAAAGATTAAATGCACATAAAAGCACTCTCCAGATGCCCTCCCTTAACCCCAAACTTGGATTTATCCTTTGTATCTGTTTCCTTTAGAGAAGTTCAATGCCAGAGCTGTCCTAATGGGAACAGGTCTGCAGATCTGCCTTCAAATGAAGTGTTAGAGGAGAGGCTTTGTAAGAAGAAATAGATAAAATGCTTGTAATGAGTCACTGTCTATTGCTTTTATGTCTGTTAAGTGGGAGATAACACACTTGGAAATGTGGTGGTTTTTTTTGTTTGGGGGGGGAGTGTTTTGAGTGTTTTTTTTATTTTGTGTTATGTAGTAAACATCTATAAATGAGCAAGTCACAGACCTGAGGTCTGAGGTACAGACCTGAGAAGAGATACTGCAGAATTTATTGTTTTTTAAAGAGGAAGATCAGATCTCACGGGAGAAAATGAATAAAAATAGGTGACAGAGTCAATGTATTTTTGAAAACTTCTGATGAAACCCTTCAGCAAGGCCTCATCCCACTACTCCTTATTTTAAGGAGTAAAGTTACATCTTGGAATAGAAAGGAATATAAGCATAAGGTACATCCAGTCAGGCTTGCAATGGAAAAAACTTTCCAATAGAGTCTCATGATCTGTGCTGGGGACCTTTGTTTTCCAGCATATTCATTGTGTTCTTGGAAATACAGATGATGGTACAAATAAGCTCCGTCGACTATGAAAAGTTACAGGGAGCTTTGCAGTAACTGATTCTAAAACCAGATTTAAGTCCATAAATGCAACCCAAAAATGTGCAGGACCAGTTTGTCCATAATTAGCAATGAATGGAATCTAAATTAATCACTGTTATTTGGGGTCATGGTAGTAGAGGAATTGTGATGCCATTTGTTATCACTTAAGCTTGGTGTCTGTTTGCCCTTTTAACTGCTGCTATAGACCAAGAAGGCATCATTACACCACTGTATACTTGGTTATTACTGTTAATTTGGATATTGTGTTGCCTCAGATGGCAACAACCCTTGTTGTCCGTCTTGTGTCTCTTGGGAGTTGGAGGCCCGTGACAGGTGAGAGCTCTTTTGGAGGTGTCCCCCTCTTCATTCTGAAACAGAATTCTACTCCTAGAAAGATTTAGAGTCTCCACTTATCTGAGAGTCTTTTCTGATGAAGATAAAAGCCTCAGTCTGTCCTCCTCACCAGCCACCTCGCAGGCTGCCAGCACAAACGTCCCGTACAGTATTTCAAGCAACTGGAAGGTCTTTTGCCCCAGGCTTCCAGTCCCACAGCTTCCAGCACATTCATCAGTGCAAGCACATCCTGTCACCAGTGAGGCCTCCAGGACCTATGGTTGTGTCAGTAATCCACTTGTGCATCCATCCAGCAGCCTGGGGTGTCTGACCTATGTTGGTGCAGGGATGCCCCTGCTGTCCCCTGTTTCGGTGGGGCTGCTCTTTAACAGCCCCTTGCTGGCAGCAGAGTTCCTGTGATTCAAAGCACAAGCAAAGAACTCTCCTTTCTTTAATGATTCCATAACTGGAACCACTTACCTGGTTCATCTGGCTCTTGTGAGAGTTTTCAGTTTTTGGTAGGACTGTCAGTGTACAGGACTCTAGTTCCTCAAGGTTACAGCTGTTGGCCCTGGTGAACACAGATGCTGGAAATCAAAGTGGAGGTGACATTTTAACCAGCTGTCCCTGCACACTTTGCTCCTCAGCTCTCAGCATGGGAGTAACAGCTGGCTGGACCAGGATCCCTGCCTGTGTGAGATGTGGATGTGAAGGGGCTGTGATCAGTGGGCAGCCATGCATATCTGGCCCCAGTCAAAACTATGTGGGTGTGAACAGGGATCAGTTTGTCCTCTGTCAGCTCAGGGGAGCAGGACAGAGGCTTTCCTGCCTGTTTTTACTTCCTTTCCTCTCTCTGGCTAGCCCAGGGCTCCCTGTAGTTCCCCCATGCAGCGCGGAGCGGTGCCCCTGGGAAGCGCCGCAGTGTGCTGTGCCTCATGGGCTGAAACCAGGCAATTAAAGAGCAGCTAAAAAAAGATACACAAACATAAGCTGTGTGCCATTTTTAGTGGCTTTCAGCAGCGATTAACTCCTTAGGCAACAGCTGTATGAAACAGCTTGCCTGGCTCTTCCCGGTTTGTCCCTCTGGACAAACCTCAGGCCTGCCGGGGCAGATCCACTCTCTGCCGAGCAGGGAGACGTGCGGAACTGCAGCTCTGCCCCGGCTTCTCCAGTGCACGGGGCTATATGGGCACAAAACTTTTAGGCGAGGTCTGTAGGCTGACGTGGGTCTGCAGAGCTTATGTTCACAATGAGCTCCAGTTCACAGCTGAGGCTCCTGAGCACTGCAAGGATATAAAACACTTTATGCTGCTGAGGTGCCACTGGACCTGGAAAATGGATTTTGGATCCCTGGACCTTGGGATCTAGTGGTCTTTCACGGTTACTAGACAAAAAATGTAAAATAACTCCAGCGTTATTACCAGTCATCTTGAAAAAAAAGGGGCCAGAGTTTGGTTTCTAAATTGTGCTGGATCCAATCTACAGAAAAAACTAAAAGGGAGGATAAATGCATGACACGAGCTCATTGGTTTATGGAATAGCACAATGTGTTTTCAGCCTATGCGGATGGGATGACTGATGACCCTTCCCCTGGACCTTCTGCAGTGCAAAAATATGAGCAAGACTTGTTTGATTTGTAGCTACTTGACTGTTCTGTTTAACAAGAAGCCCATTAATTAGCAGGACAGTAAGAGCTTTACAGGTGTTTTTAGAACAGCACACTGCTGTTCCACTGAAGGACTGAGAATGGCTGTTGCAGCAGCACGTGCTGCTGTAGCCTCCAGTTCAATGCCTGGCCAGGATTTCCTGCAGCAGTAGGAGGAGAAGGGTGGCTCTGTGCTGTAGCTGATGGGGTAGTTTGGCAGAAGCAACTGGGGAAGCTGCTGCCAGCTCTTGCACCACACATCCCTCGCTGCCTCCACGGTAGCCTATGTGCCAGACCCCCTTGCAGGAGCTGCACAAGCTGCTCTCGGCCTGAGGGTCAGGTGCTCTTCTTTCTCCCCTTCTTCCATCAGTCCTTCTACCTGCTCAGGCCTGGACCTCTGAGCCCCATCCTCTGTGTAAAGAGAAGGGGCTCAGACCCTGCTGCTTCCCACATTGCACCCTGGCTTGCCATCACACACACACACCCCCCCGGGCTCCTCAAAGCCCAGGCTTGTGGCTACACTCGCCTTCTGACACTAAGACAACTGCTAAGCACATACTGAGTTTTCTTTTCTTCTGAGAGCAAGACTGGGGCAGTCTCCCAGTGTGACAGGGCTACAGCAGAGCCCTGTTAGTCCTGGTAAGTGGAGATATAGTTATCCAGTAAGCTGCAAACAGCGTTTCCATAGCAATGACTCCTATGTATTCTCTATCCAGTTATACCCTGGTTTCTTTCAGGAGCTGCCTAGTATGCCTTATCCTGCAGCAGCCAGCAAATGCACATCTCTCCACCCCCGTTTGCATCTGCACAATCAGAGGTCACCTGAGCAGCAGTGTCATGCCCTCTTCTCCCTTCTGCTTCCATCTGGCTTGCTCTGCCCTCTGTATGGCTGAGGACTTGCCAGCTGTACTCTTTTATTCACACAACATCTTCCACCCTAAGGTGTTTTAAAACAGCAGTAAAATTTTTGAAGGGATCCTGGAATTCCTTACTGAGTTGCTTTTCTTCTGAAGGAAAAAGCCCAGTGGAGAGCAGGTGTCTGGTTTCTTTTGGTATAAATGAAGCCCAGAGCTGTTTGGGTAAACAGCAGCTAAAGGTGCCTCTTCCTGCAGGAGCTGCTTGTTGCTTGGCATGGATGAAGCTGTGCTGTCCTTGGCCATGAGCCCTTGGCCCCCACCCCTTCCCCATGGGGGCACAGCTCTTGGTTAGACACCTTTGTCTGTCCCTACCTAAGCACTGAGCTTTGAAAAGATATGAGCTAATGCTGTGCCTTATTTCTGAGACATACTGGACCTGGACTTTACTATAAAACATTATGTAACTGAAGTAGAACATGATTTGATCAACCATTAGTGTCCCTTTGGGGCCTGGCTGGAGCCATGTTTTGTATGCTCAGCCTTGGAAAGACAGCAGGGCCTGGACAAGGATCCCCCCATCAAGTCAGCCTGTGTGGGAGCAGGACGCAGGGGTGGATGGGAGGCTGGTGGGAGCCCCCGCAGCACAAGCCCCTTGGATGCAGGGGGAGGGCAGCTGTTGGCTTGGCTGAAGTTCACTGGGTTTGGGCTATGTGGGAGGTGGTGGTGGGGCCCACTGACCCCCACTAGGTCCTCTCTGACATGGGGACAGGTTATGGGACTGGATAAATTCAGATGGGCCAAGCTTCAGCAGACTTAAAACACATGTGAACATTTCCACATAGGAGATGGATAACACAGTAGTAGGATTTTCCTGTTCTGGTTATCTTGATACCTTTTTTAATGATGTAGATCTGATGTGATCGTGTTTTAACTTGCATTAAAGTGGCTGGCTGCAAAAGCATGACAAAAAAAGGAAGTGCTGGCAAATCTTTTGCTGTAATAATGATTAACTTCTGCTCCCCAACCAGTGCTCTCACTTCTAGATTACAATGACTCTTTGGTTTTAAGAAATGGCTCAAGCAGACTTGCAGCTCATGACCGCTTTTGCAAAGCTTTGAATTTGTTTCCTCAGCTTTTGAATGTCCATGGCAAAAAAAATCTCACCCTACAAATGTTTTGTGGTTCTGATATATGGGGCAATCAACTTGAACCAGGAAGCTTAGTCTTCAGGAAGAAATTTTAATAAACAGCTCCCACCAGGCAAGCTGAACTGATGGCAGCCACAGTGGGAATTGTTACTACTGTGCTCCAGTGTAGACAAGGCCTCATTGTCTGGCTTTGTCGGGGAAAATGTCCGGTTTCATAAACTTTGCTGAGCAAGGGAGAAAATAATTATATTGCAGATCAGCTTACAAGGGGCACATTCACGTTTGAAAGAAAACCTGATTTTCATAGGGTGAAGAAGAGAAGCATGACTGCCAAAGGGAAAAGCCAGCAGCTTTGGTGACCTATTAAAATTGCACCGAGTCAGAAGTTATTCCTGGCTGCAGGTGGGTCCCAAGGGGCTGGATCCTTGACTCTGGCTGAGAGGCAGGCAGTGCAAATGGAAAGCATGTGGGAAACCAAGCAGTCCTCTGCCTCTGGAGCTGTTCTGCGTGCTGCCGGCACCCAGGCATGGCAGAAAGCAAAGCCCCTGCTGCGGCTGGACAGGGAGCCCTTGCTGCAGCTGCATCGTCTCGGGCCCTGACGCCCTCATGCCTCCCAAGATCCCCAACGGACATTTGCTGGGGCAGAAGCTGTGGTGGCAGAGTCATGCATCCCCATCCTCTGCCTGCCGACTCAGGAGCCCGCAGAGTCTTTGGAGCCGGTCAGTGTAGTGCCGTGTGCCTCCCGTCCCGGCACTGCTCGCCGGAGGGGTGATGTCGTGTCACAGGAGCGCCACTGCCTCGAACTTGCCTGTTTTCAGCTCCCAGTTACTGCAGTTGAGATTTCATTTGCAGTATTTGAGCAAAACATTGGAATCATTTTGCTTCATGTGCTTTTACTTAGGAAGACCACAGGGCAAATGGTGAAGGAGTACGTTTTACATCCCTGGGCTGGCTGTGGTGAGCCACAAGCAGCCAGCCTGGGCTGCTGACTGGCTGCCTCCCACCAGCACTGGGAGTATTTGCTGAAGCCATTTTGGTTGTCTCCCCAAGGGGGAGGATGTAATTGTCTTCTTTTTACAAGATTGCATGTAATTTTTTCATCTCTATCTTAGAAAAAAACCCTGAAACTAAGCAGAAAGGAACTGTGAGACAAGCTGACAACCTATTAATTCTTCCATTAGATTGAAAGAAATCTTGAGTAAATCTTGGATTTTTTGCCAGCATTTCTCTCAAGGAAGCGTGCACTCTCCTCTTTGTGGGAAGCTGCAACACCAGCATAAACCCAGTTTGTTGTCATGGCAATGTCAGTAGTTGCCTTCTCTGTATGCCAAATCATAGGCGCTCAGAAGATCATAGGAAAATTTAGGTGGGAAGGGACCTCTGGAGATCTGTAGTCCACTCTCCTGCCCAGGCATGGTCATTAATGATATCAAACCAGGCTGATAAGGTCTTTCTCCATCCAGGACTTAAAAACCTCAAGGGATGGAGATGGTGCCTCCTCCCTGGGCAACACTTCTAGGCTGTTATTACCAGCCTTCTAGCCTTCCTAATTCCATAATTCTGAAAAGAATACTTGAGTTTCCTGTGTCTTTGATGTTTATTCACTGTGTTTTCTATTTTTCACCACTATGAGAGTATCCAGAAGAGGAATTTCACTTCCACTTTGATTTCTTTCTCTGACTGCAGTGCAAGCTGCACCTTGCTTCATTGCTTATGAACATGCTAGCTCAGGCCACACCGCTATCTAGCATTCTCTTATCTGCTGAGGTTTTTGATGACATGGTGATAAGCTTATCACCATGATGTCTGAAGAGTTTCTCCTGTGAGCTTAAGACCTGGTTATACTTTTATATATCTCTCTCAGTCAGTCATTTCGCCCGATGACTAATGGACTGTGTTTCCTTGTACATGGCGTTTGTTTTCAGCCCACGTTGGCATTGCTTTAGGAAAGCATCCCTAGTCAGACCAGTATCTGCACATTAGCAATGGGAACAAACGTATCCATCCATACAATTAAAATCTGTGCTTGACTGCTCTTCGGATACAGGTACAAGCACACAAATGTTACCATTAATCTCCATCCTTCCTATTTGTTGTCATCTATGTAAAGTGCGCTGGACTAAAGAAAGGAGAGAACACGTGTGTTTGTGTGTGTCCTTGTCCTGAAGGGCACTCACTTGCCAATTCTCTTTTAACTGGATTGTTTTGTGAGTTTTGTGTTTCACTCTTCTGCTGGTATCATATTTAGTATACCATGTCCTGCCCAAGGACCAACTGCTGTCCAAGGTTTGTCTGGTTTAATTGAATTATGGTTGCCATGGGTAGTGGAAAGGTCAGATTTCATTCTGCATGGTGAATTCTGCAAGCCAAGGTATGTTACAGAGGAAGGGGGAAACCTGGCTCTCAAAGTCTGTGTCAAGGAGCCAGGGGTTGAAGAGACAGGGATTTTAAAAAAGGGGTGTATGGTAGTTTGTAGCCTTACATCTCAAGGAAATGGCATTGGGGTTATGTACCAAATTTAGGCTTGTTGGAAAACCCCAGCTCCACAACCAAGTGCTACAACTCTTTTTGTGCCTATCTCCATGCCATCTCCTGCTTGGTGGACAGAGTCTCCTCTGGGACAGAAATGTGCTTCGCCTCTTGACACTTCCCAAATGCCTCTCAGAGAGTCTCTCTAGGGAACCAAGCACAAGCAAAGGGACTGGTATCAACTGCACACTTCTAGGTAGGGCTGGGCAGGATACTGGCAATGGGTCAGGAAAAACACAAATAGATGCAGTGCCAGCATTTCTGTTATTGGGTTTCCAAACAACATGACATTAGTTTGCATTTCATCCCTTGGGCCTCCCTTCAGCATCTCTGGAGTGCGAGGATGGAGCTTGGCACCCAGGGATGCCACAGTGCTAAGCTCTCCTTTACCTGCCCTGTAACAACCCCTGGGGACTTAGCACTGACCTCTGTAGCAATCTGACACACAGACCCCGATGCAGCCCTGTCTGCAAAGGGGGGCATAGAGATGGACACCCCAGTGGGAAGCAGCAAAACATCTCTATGGGAGGGTCTGGGACACAGCAGGAAGTTTTGGAAAAAACTCTCTTGCAAAGTTTTGTTTTGATGTTTGCTTTTGACTTTTAAGGATGTAAAAGACAAAAAGCAGTGCAAGGAAAGGCAACATTAATGAGATGTCACCCTCTAGGCAGGACTTCATGAGAAGAAATGGGGAAATTGAGGCAAACTCAGCGGCAAAACTGGCCAGCTGAGTGTTGCCCAACAACATAAGAGAGAGAGTGTGATAACTTGCATGCTCTGATGCATTTGATTTTCCAGCATTCATACTTCAGACCTCATGACAGGAGAGGAAAATTAGAACATCATAAAAGTGGTAAGTGCGATTGTGGGAGACATGGCGAGCAGCTGCAAAAACTGATACAAATGGGTGGATTTCATGGCTTGTGATATAATGCTTTGACATCACTTGTCGTCAGAGAGACTCACGTATTTGCTTGCTCACTCACAGTTTTGCTCTAGTTCTTTAATTTTGCTAACAGTAGTAATAATAAAAGGCATCTGTGGACGCCAGACAGCTGTACAACACCATCAAGCTGTAAGATCTGTCATGCTGTCTTTTTCTCAGAGCAAACCCCAAAGCTGGCTGAGTTCTGGTCTACACTGTCAGCTTGCTGAGGGTCATCAAGAATAAGGCTAACTCCAGCCAGGGCACTGCCTGCTCTGGGTTTGCAGAAGATATTCATGCCACAGTGTTCTTATTAATTACTGCTCTCTGGAAACATAAGGCATGGGATGAAGGAGAATGAAACAAACAGGCTTATTTAGGTCAATTACAAAAGTACGGGCTAATTGCAAACAAACTGGTAAAACAGGAGCAGTAGGGGTCAGAGGAAAACAATGTCAACAGTGACCTACATATTCCTGGGGAGTGGGGTAGGATAGGCAGCAGGCTATGGGGAACGCACAGCTCAGCACCAGACTGGTTTGCATACATCTGTCCTTTCAGGTCCCTGGGCCAGAGACAGCCTGTGCCCGAACGCTGTCTGTGCAGTCCACGCAGAACTGGCCTAAACACATAAGAACACTCAGGGAGGCATCAGCTGAGTGGTGCAGTGGCACTGTTCCCATGTGATGTTTAGCCCCACAGAAAGCTGCAAGACCTCTTCCTTGAGCCTCAGGGCAGACCTCGAAAATAACAGCTCTCTGCTTTCCATTGCAGAATAGTCCTGGAGTGTAGATGGTATAGTTTGTATGCTCTTGGTTATGCTGCCGGAGGGAAGACAAGTGAAGGACAATCCGTTGCTTAGCCACATGCTGGACAACCTATCTCGTGATCTATTTTGATCCTTTTCTGAAGGAGTTCTCCCTAACCTAGGCTGGCCCAACATAACATAGCCCAACCCAACCTTTCTACTGGAAGCAGGCCCGTGGGTGACCTTAGAGGAGTCAAGCAGCAGCTTTCAGCCTCTGCTCAGTGTGCCCTTGCAAGTACTTTTAAGACATTTGTGAAAAGCAGCTGTTCTTAACTACCTTTCACCAACCCCTTAAACCCACTACCAACAGGTTGAAGTGTGTAGGTGTCTGCATCCCCACTCACTGCAAAATGTTTATGGGCCCAAAACTGGGAAAAGTATAAAGTGACTGCTCTGAGAGAGACCTTTATCATTCTTCTCAGAGTTCAATGGTAATTTCATCCTGTGCTTGGTATCTCCAAAGAGCAGTAATTAGGGAGAACAATGGAACACAAATAACTCCTACAAAAGGGAACAAGGATTTGGCATCCCTTATTTAAGTACCAGCTCAGTCAAATGCTTTCCTATCATGTGGTTTTCAGCTCTGGACTCCCCTTGCAAGCAGGATCCTCTGTATTCAACCTCTGTGTGCCTGCCAGCCCTGGCACCTGGCCAGTCGATGCGAGACAGCCCTCTCCTATCTGAATGGCTCTGCTCTTGTCTCTACCCACATCTAAGGTCCTAGCTAACTGCTCCCTAAAAATGACAGAGCTCATGCAAGACTGCAGTTCCACTGTGGGCTTTTGAGACTGTCAAACCATTTGGTCTTGCATGTAAATGGGGCCAGACTCTGCTGGAACCTAAGCTTAAAGAAACTCCCATGGATTAACCTGGGCAACATGTCATGGCTTATCTGACCAGCCAAAGCTGTGATGGTGGGGAGTTCACCATTCCCAAGCAGCGTCCAGACTGAGTTTGCCTCAGTACTTGCTGTATATCCCCCCTCACAGCCTCCACGTAGCCAGCAGGAAGCACAACATGCTTACATTCAGCACTACTGCGTGGTATTCTGATCACCTGCCACTGAAAAATGGACAACAAAGACAGGTCCTGATTTGGGTGAGAATTTGACGGGGTTGTAACACCTCTTACCTCCCTCCACAAGCTGGTTAATGCACATATGTGTGGGCCAGGCCATAGCCAGTGATAGGATAGCTGTTCACACATCGTAGTTGAGAAGCTGGAACAGAAGTAGTGGGACTTGTGGCATTGCCCCTAGGGAGCCGCTGGCCCCTGCAGTGCCCTGACAAGCTTGTCTGCCCCTGCAGCATCCAGTTGTTGGTGAGGCTCTCGCCAGGACCATTCACCACACATGCTGCTGAGGTGTTGTGGGAAGTCCAACACCCATTCCTCCAGGTTCCAATCAGCAGGCCCAGATTTTCTTTTTATCAGTCACATCTGCCACCTGACAGCAGGCTTGGAAACATACCTCATTGCACATCGGATGCACACGTGCCTCGGGTATCAGGTGAGTCAGAACACAGCCTTGGTTTGACAGCTGAATGGAAACTTGCGTGTACTTTGCTAATTATGTTAAAAATAGTTTTAAATGAGGGCATGGTTTTTGTTGATCCCTTGAAATGCAGGAGTGAGATGTAAGTGGACTAGTTCACCTGTTAAAATACCAGAGTCAAAATTTAAATGGATTTGTAATTTTTTCCTTCAGTTTACGGCACATTCTGCTAATTTAGAAAAAAAAAAGTGAGTGTAGCTGTGCCTAGGATTTCCAAGAACATCTGTGCACCTTTTGTCTTATTACAGAAACTATCCATCCCTGGTGGATACAAGGATTTTCTAAGAAGTAACTTCCTATCCTCAGCTGGACTTTCTATACTACACATTTTGTTTGTTCTCTCCATGGTTCCTTTTTATCAGCACAATTTCCTGGCAGCCAGCTGAATGGCATTCATATATGTATATTTTTCTTTTTTTAAAGCACAGCTGTGTAAGCGTATTCTCCCTGGATGCATTATGAACTATAGATGTCTACCTGACTTTTCCATGGGAACATATGAAGAAAAGGTCCTGTGTAACTGCTGGCTGGAATCTAAGCATTTCAAGTCAGGTACCAGGACCCTGATAAAGAGACCCAGGCTACAGTCGGAAACACTTTCCAGAAACTCATTCTGCTTATCCCTTGTAGCTGTGGCAATAAATGAGAGAGAGGAAGAGACAAAGCTCACTGCAGGAAAACAAGTCGACAAAAGCAACTAACTCTGTTTTGGTTTCATCACCTGACATGCTGTACATTGAACTTTGGAGAGCTTGGCTATCTGAAGCACAAGTGCATTTTGCCAGGGCAGACTCATATCTAATTAAGAGGTAATAATGAAATTATTATTAAGCTCACAGTCATTTTCATAGTTGGACAAAAATTAAATGTAAAACGCCCTCTATATACTGCATGGTAGCTGCTTTTCTTACCCTCTACCTGTCTAGTTTCTCATGTAGTTATTTTTATTCTAGACTAGACCAAAGCTGTTAATCTTTCCTCCTCCACCCTTTTTCCACATCTGAGTGCCTGCTGTTCACTATTCTAACAAGTCAACAGGTGGAAAAAGGCATAATGACCCTGCTGAATCAACATCCTGTGAGGCTAGTCCTGTGAGGCTTAGGATAGTCATTATCCTAACTGGAAAGCAGCATCAAAGTCCTCCGGAGTTATGGGGTAGGCAACTCTTACAGAACATTCTTACTGAATGCTCTTCTTTCAAGAGTTTCAAAGCTTGTGGGAAAAATGTGTTATTTGCTCTGTGCTTGGCCTGAAAGCTGCTCAGGAACGTAGCAATGAGGATGTGGAGCAAAATATCTGTCCCCACTATACTTGCAGACACATGTGAAGCAAGCTCAGCCCACACTCTAAGCTGTGTGGAATCTATGAATCTGCATGAGAGTGATGCTGAACCCTGACTAACTCACCTGGTTTCTGAGCTGGCCTCAATTGCTCTTGCTGGCTGCCACAACTTCCAGTTTGGAGCTCCCTCTAGTACCAAGAGAACAGGTCAGCTCCAGCATATTGATTGACTGAAAAAAATGAAATCCTTTCTCAGATGTTTCTCTGACTAAGAAAACAATTTTAAACAGGCAAAAACCAAGTTGATCAACCAACCACCCAAGGGCACAGCTGCAGTGTTGTATCAACACATTGGGGTTTCAGAGGCACAGAGCAGCACTTGCTGCCCCTGTCACACAGTACTTGGGCAACACTCAGATGATCCAGTGACAGGACTACATCTGCACATCAGTGTGGCTGTCTGGAGAGACACATCATGCTCCCTGCCTGGCCACAGGTAGTGAGAAGAGCTTTGTGTGTAAGGAGAACAAGTTCAAGGAAAGGTTTAATATCACACTGAGAAGACTCACGTATCACTTCTGCTCCATTGCTTTGTGTCTTCTTTTATCATGATATTTTTAACTAGGAAAATCATTTTGTTTAAAATCACTTCTAAGATGTTCCTTTTACTTGGAGCCCTACAGGAACATTACAGAACTATTGCAAGATGGTATTTCTTAGAAAAGCACAGAGGATTTCTGCAACAGAGAAAAAACATTTTCAGATATTTCATTACCTAATACTTAAATATATGGCATTTAATTTACTAAGACATCTGTTCTCTCTCATTATTTAAGGCATCCATCAGAAGACTACTTTAAGAACACATCATTCAAAACCAAATGCTGGAAATACCAAAGAAAAATGATATAATTTATTCATGGGACATTGTCCTTTCTGTCAAGGAAGAATTCATGACCTCTAGAGTGAAGCTGAAAGTCCTATTGCCTTTGCTTATCATTAACTGACCTCCGTCCAGGTGCTGCCCTGTGGAGATGGGCCCTACAGGAACAAGCCTTGTTCTGAAGTAAAGGCAATCTATGGCAACAGTGAGGAGGCAATAGTGGCACAACAAAGGAACAGCAGCAATCGGTGGGGTGGGTGAGCGCACAGAGAAGCACATGCCCCAGTGCAAGCCACATGTGGGAACCTTTAATGAGCTTCAACAGAAGCAGCAGTGAATGACTGGCCAGCAGATTAGCAGCTTGACTGCTGCCATGGGAGAGCTTATTTTGGACACCATGAGCAAGAGCAACATCGGGAGGCATGTCATGGAGCAGCAGGTTTACTGATTGTTTCTAGACATGTCACTGGATGAAAAGTAGTTTCTCCATTTCAAGTGGTTTGGTATTTATTGGAGGATAGGACTGGCAGAACAGAAGCTGTGCAGATGGGTTAGCATCATCTACTCTAGTTTCACCCAAGATAAGGCTCTAGTAGTGGTTAAGTCAGTGTAAGGGTTTTTCAGTTTTCATAAATTTGATATTACAATTGTAAAATTTGGCCCTTCTGATGATGAAATAGGCGTGTGGTAAGACTTGTACTGCAATACCTAGAGGAAGCTGGTGATTCCTGCCTGTTTCCCTTTCGTATTATTGAGATCAAAGAAAAAAAGAGCAGGTCTTTGTATTAATAAAACTATACAAAAAGTTTCTTTAAAAATCACTGGTAAGATCTTTCTCTTTAGGACAAACTGAAGAAACTGTGACATTTCAGCCCACTTTAAAAATAACTAGAAAGATAGTATGCTTTAGTCTGAAAATCGGAAACATCCGTTCCCTGTCCAAGTTCCTTTTCACTGAATTTAGAAGTCCAATGATGTTTCAGAGTTAGCCTGTCTCTTCAGTCACTTCACAGACACAAAGAATTGTAATCACAAATCACATAATGCTGTGCTCAGCTTTCAACAAAAGAGGAACAATTCTAGTTGCATTTAAACAGTTTCTCCCAAGCATACATATCAGCTGTCCCTTGTTTTCAAAGACATCCCTCAGTTCTTTCTCAAATGTATGCATGTTTCTCCCAGATGTGATGACTCTGATGTTTTACTGTTGAACAGCATAAATTTAAGAACTATCATATACATTTCTTTTTCCCCTGTGCAGTGCCAGGTCCCAGTCCTGTACAGGCTGGTGCACATTTTCAACTCCATGTCCACTGTGAGTAATTCCACACACTAGAATTTTGTTTGTTTGTTCAGTTTTGTTTGTTTGTTTGTTTTTGGGGTTTTGTTTGTTTGTGTTTTGTGTTGTTGTTTGTTTCTTTTTTTCTCCAGCAGCTCTGGTTTCCTTCATTAATTTTTCCTCACCCTTAGCAACAAGGCACTGTTATTGAGCAATAGGACAATAGGGTTGGTAGGAATAGACAATATTCACATTTTCTGAAATAATCTTTTACTTATGCACCACCTCTTGGGTTGCAGGCCACGTCTGGGGCTGAAAGTTAAGATACCTAAATGATTCCACGATTCTACACTTTTATTCCTAGCTCCATGGACTTCAATTTCTTTTATTTTTAAAACAATTGCAACATTACAACTCTTGCAATTTTATTGTAAATCTCACAAAATTTGATATCTTTTGGAAAGCCACAGTTCCTGGAACCTTGTGATTTTTGACGCAGCAACAAGCATGGATTTCTCTATGGCATGTGTGTATCAAAACAAAAGCCTATCAAAGGTTAGAAACGGACATTTTAAATTCACTTCCTGCACTGTTACTGTGACATGACTGGAGCTGATAGAGATTAGAATGATGTCCTGTTATGCCTTTGGGTGTTTTTATCTATATATGCAGGTTCCTGACCAGTTGAACCTTAAGATCTTAGTGCTGCTAAGCCCTTGTTCCTGCTCAGAACCCCACTTGGAATGCAAACAACCTTTTCCTGAAATTCAGGCAGTGCAGGTTCACACAGGCACAAGCTGTGATGGTGGCAGTGTGCCGGCCACATTGGGGAAGACCATATTCCATGCAGATTGCCTGCCATGGTAAATCTGTGCCTGAACTTCAGCAAATTTTCATGGACTGTATATTTTGAAGGATCATCTCCAATTGCTATGAATACTCTGGGTTTGAATTAGTGACTGAAGATGGGGCAGTCACCAAAGATGGGAAAGGGAGAAGAGTACCCACAGAAGGAAATAGGGAGGACAGAGGACAGGTTGCAATAAAGGGCAGAGCACATTAAGGAAGAGGGAGCTAGCAGGACTTTTCTATCCTGAGAAATTCTGGTTTCCTTTCTGCCCTTTAGGGCTTTGATGTGACCAGTGTGGACACGCACAGTCTCTTTGAACTCAGAGACAGCACTATATCCTAAATGTATGCCCTCTAATAGCAATTGGTAGCTTGTGAAATCTGCCTCCCCACATCTCTCTTGTGGTTTGTAGCTGCCATAGCATGGTAGGGCAGCTGTCTGTTTTCCCATTCAGGAAGCACAGGAATAAGCATGGTGGCTTCTGAACTCTTCCATGGGGAACAGATATTAGACAGCTCCAGAGAAAAACCTTCCAGGCCTGATGTATGTTTGCTTCTAGGGTCTCATCTGCTACGTGCCAATACACTAATATCCAAGTTTCTGACTTCATGGGTATCTTGATGTGACAGTAGGCTGCCAGACTCCTAGCAAAATCTTTGAAGGGCTGAGGGAAGAAGGAGCTCCAGGACCTCATCATAGTGGGAACCTATGGGAATCTATGCACCCCCATAGTAGGGCTGTGGAGTCCCATGGTCATCCAGGAACACCCAGCTCGGCTGCTTATGGGTTTGACTTTGCTGGCAGTCTCCATACCAGCTAGATCTGGGAACACTGTAGCCCCAGTAAAGGATCCACACAGATGTGAAGTGTTAGAAGATGTGCCTCACCCAAGCCAGGCTGCCCTGCGGTGAGGCATCACTCCATAACTTTTTCATCTCCGTAGTGAAATGCAGGACCCACATCTTTCCAGAAGCATCCTAGTGCTGTTGCTCTGCAGAAGACCCAGGCACAGTGTGATGACCTGCCCTTCAGGGGAAGGAATTACCCAAGATTCATAAATGCTTGTAGTGCAAAGAAACAACAGAAGTCAGAGGGTCTGCAAACAATGAGGATGATACGTAGACAAATTAATTTGCTTCAACAATTCAATCTGTTTGAGAGACCAAGATGGGTTAAATAACACCTGTTGGTGTCCTACGTTTTGTGTCATGTATGGGCCAATTTCCCAAATTTCTAGTGTCACTGTCCAAAGGATGCTTGATGTTTACTTAGCTGTTGTTGGTCGTGTCAGGGTGAGTGTAATTTCGCCTTTTTTTGTAACTACTATATTAAGTTTGAATGTTAGGACAACCCGGGTTCCATTTTGCCAGAAACACACTACGGCAACCGGTTCAACCAGGGTAAAGGTGGACAGGACGATGAGGGGCGGTGGAGGCGGTGGGCCCAACCACGGGCCCTAAGGGGCGGCGGGCATGGCAGGACAGGACCCTAACGTGCCTCAACCTTCCTTCGGGTGTCACTTGGCTCTTGTGTGGGAGACGCACCCCCAGGTCCCCCATGACAGGGCGTCGGAGCTCGAGCAGCGCCGGCCGCCTCCCCACACACCGCCCGCCCCGGCCATCCACCGGCCCGAGAAGCGATCCCTCCGCCAGCGCGCTCGTCTCCCTCCGCCGCCCCCGGCGCCGCGGCGTGGCCCGCGCGAGCCGCCGTAGCGCTGCCGGGCCGGGCCGGAGAGCGGCGGGACGGGCGGGCGCTCCCCCCT